>NW_027337044.1:0-1257 GCF_000331145.2 Cicer arietinum | reverse complement strand
GGGAATGGAGATGGGAACGCTTGACTGCAGCTACGTTAGGAGGATCTCACGGGGCGCGTGGATTTATAATTGGAGTGACTTTTCCGCTGCTTGTAAATTATAATGACACAATTATTTATCCAAAGGCATTTCTTTATTTAGTGCTCTGCTTTATATTAAATTCTTTAAAAAAAAAAAATATACCCACGCTTAGAAAAACGGTGTGTTACAAACGACATAAACACACCTATCGGACGCACAAGATTGGTTAAAAATCCTAATTGGACGAGAATAAGCCTAGAGAAAACAAAAATGACCTGAATGTTAATCCAATGACACAAACACAGCTATTTGATGCACAAGATTGGTTAAAAACCCTAATTGGACAAGAATAAGCCTAGGGAGGACGAAAATGACCTAAATGTTCATCCAATGACACAAACACACCTATTGGATGCACAAGAATGGTTAAAAACCCTAATTGGACAAGAATAAGCCTAGGGAGGACGAAAATGACATAAATGTTAATTGAATGACACAAACACACCAATTAGATGCACAAGAATGGTTAAAAACCCTACTTGGACTAGAATAAGCCTAGGGAAGACGAAAATGACCTAAAAGATAATCCAGTGACACAAACACACCTTTGGATGCACAATATTGGTTAAAAACCCTAATTGGACATGAATAAGCCTATGGAGGACGAAAATGACATAAATGTTAATCCAATTACACAAACACACCTATTGGATGCACAAGATTTGTTAAATACCCTAATTGGATTAGAATAAGCCTAGGGAGGGCGAAAATGACCTAAATGTTAATCCAATGACACAAACACAGTTATTAGATACACAAGATTGGTTAAAAATCCTAATTGGACTAGAATAAGCCTAGGGAGGACGAAAGTGACCTAAATGTTAATCCAATGACACAAACACGCATATTGGGTGCACAATATTGGTTCAAAACCCTAATTGGACAAGAATAAGCCTAGGGAGGACGAAAATGACCTAGATGTGAATCCAATGACACAAATGAACTTATTGGTTGCACAAGATTGGTTAAAAACCCTAATCGGACGAGAATAAGCCTAGGGAGGACGAAAATGAGCTAATTGTTAATCCAATGACACAAACACATCTATTTGATGCACACGGTTGGTTAAAAAGCCTAATTGGACAAGAATAAGCTAGGTAGGACGAAAATGATTGTTAATCGAATGACACAAACACACCTATTGGATGCACAAGATTGGTTAAAAACCCTAATTGG
>NW_027337043.1:1024-1249 GCF_000331145.2 Cicer arietinum | reverse complement strand
TATACAAAAGAACTCTCAATAACACTTGGTTAATACACTGAGATTGCTTTTTCAAATCACAGCAAAAGAGATTATCAACATTCAATAAGAGAGCTGGAAAAGTGATCTTGAAAGACAAGGGTTCTCATGAACAATCTTTGAATATCCAGAATTGTGAGAAGCCACATTGACCAAGATTGAAGACTACTTTTTGTTCTTCCTTTATTCTGTTTGTAATAATACTTT
>NW_027337043.1:0-247 GCF_000331145.2 Cicer arietinum | reverse complement strand
TGACCTAAATGTTAATCCAATGACACAAATGAACTTATTGGATGCACAAGATTGGTTAAAAACCCTAATTGGACAAGAATAAGCCTAGGGAGGACGAAAATGACCTAAATGTTAATCCAATGACACAAATGAACTTATTGGATGCAAAAGTTTGGTTAAAAACCCTAATTAGACAAGAATAAGACTCGCGAGGACGAAAATTTCCTAAATGATAATCCAATGACACAAATGAACTTATTGGAAGCAC
>NW_027337042.1:684-1290 GCF_000331145.2 Cicer arietinum | reverse complement strand
CTGTTTACCGAGGTGCCACCTATCACAGGTCAGCACGATTTACCAAAATGAAATGCATGAGCACACACTGACTCCATCCACTACAATCGTTAAACAAATGCAGATATTAAAAGATTCCCCTTTTTTAATACTCATTTATCTTAAACGATTTTCACAACAAACATTAAGCAAATAGAAATATTAAGAGATTCCCCATTCTTAATACTCTTTTAACTTAAACGATTTCCAAAACGAACATTAAGTAAACAAGACATTAAGAGATTCCCCCTTCTTAATACTCATTTAACTTAAACGATTTCCAAAACGAACATTAAGTAAACAAGACATTAAGAGATTCCCCCTTCTTAATACTCATTTAACTTAAACGATTTCCAAAACGAACATTAAGTAAACAAGACATTAAGAGATTCCCCATTCTTAATACTCATTTAACTTAAACGATTTTCCAAAATAAACATTAAGTAAACAAGACATTAATAGATTCCCCATTCTTAATACTCATTTAACTTATACGATTTTCAAATTCCACACAAAACAAACTCAGACATATTATCAAATTCAATCCACGATTCACACCAAAACACATCAATTCATTTCACCTCAAAA
>NW_027337042.1:0-242 GCF_000331145.2 Cicer arietinum | reverse complement strand
CTAACTCTAAGATTTTACCCAAAAAGCCTTAGATTCATTTTCCCCAAAATCAACACTCTAACCCTAACAAAATTCTATTCCACACAATCACAGATAAGTCCCTAAATGAAAACTAGAAGTTTGGAAGGAGCCCTTACCTTCACGTTAGCTTTCACGTTCAATTACGGTATCGCGAGTAGATCCGGTAAAAATCTTCGCTCGCAACGTCGCCTCCAAGTTGGTCCCCTAGCACCGTAGCGTGG
>NW_027337041.1:320-1619 GCF_000331145.2 Cicer arietinum | reverse complement strand
GGTCATTTTCGTCCTTCCTAGGCTTATTCTTGTCCAATTAGGGTTTATAACTAATCTTGTGTAACAAATAAGTTTATTTGTGTAATTGGATTAACATTTGGATATTTTCGACCTCTCTAGGCTTATTGTTGTCCAATTAGGGTTTTTATCCAATCTTGTGCATCCCATAAGTTCATTTGTGTCATTGGATGAACATTTAGGTCATTTTCGTCCTCCCTATGCTTATTCTTGTCCAATTAGGGTTTTTAACCAATCTTGTGCATCCCATAAGTTCATTTGTGTCATTGGATGAACATTTAGGTCATTTTCGTCCTCCCTATGCTTATTCTTGTCCAATTAGGGTTTTTAACCAATCTTGTGCATCCCATAAGTTCATTTGTGTCATTGGATGAACATTTAGGTCATTTTCGTCCTCCCTATGCTTATTCTTGTCCAATTAGGGTTTTTAACCAATCTTGTGCATCCCATAAGTTCATTTGTGTCATTGGATGAACATTTAGATCATTTTCGTCCTCCCTAGGATTATTCTTGTCCAATAAGTTTTTTTTCTCAATCTTGTGCATCCAATAAGTTCATTTCTATTATTGGATGAACATTTACGTCATTTTCGTCCTCCTTAGGCTTATTCTTTTCCAATAAGGGTTTTTAACCAATCTTGTGCATCCAATAGGTCTGTTTGTGTCATTGGACGAACATTTAGGTCATTTTCGTCCTCCCTGGGCTTATTCTTGTCCAATTAGGGTTTTTAACCAATCTTGTGGATCCAATAAGTTCATTTGTGTAATTGGACAAACATTTATGTCATTTTCGTCCTCCCTAGACTTATTCTTGTCCAATAAGGGTTTTTCACTAATCTGGTGCATCCCATAAGTTCATTTGTGTCATTGGATGAACATTTAGGTCATTTTCGTCCTCCCTATGCTTATTCTTGTCCAATTAGGGTTTTCAACCAATCTTGTGCATCCAATAAGTTCATTGGTGTCATTGGATGAACATTTAAGTCATTTTCATCCTCCCTTGGCTTATTCTTGTCCAATTAGGGTTTTTAACCAATCTTGTGCATCCAATAAGTTCATTTGTGTAATTTGATGAACATTTTATTCATTTTCGTCCTCCCTAGGCTTATTCTTGTCCAATTAGGGTTTTTAACTAATCTTGTGCATCCAATAAGTTCATTTGTGTAATTTGACGAACATTATATTCATTTTCGTCCTCCCTAGGCTTATTCTTGTCCAATTAGAGTTTTTAACCAATCCGGTGCATCCCATAAGTTCATTTGTGTCATTGGATGAACATTTA
>NW_027337041.1:0-284 GCF_000331145.2 Cicer arietinum | reverse complement strand
GGGTTTTTACCCAATCTTGTGCATCCAATAATTCATTTGTGTCATTGGATGAACATTCAGGTCATTTTCGTCCTCCCTATTCTTATTCTTGTCCAATTAGGGTTTTTAACCAATCTTGTGCATCCAATAAGTTCATTTGTGTAATTGGATGAACATTTAGGTCATTTTCGTCCTTCCTAGACTTATTCTTGTCCAATTAGGGTTTTTCACCAATCTTGTGGATCCCATAAGTTCAATTGTGTCATTGGATGAACATTTAGGTCATTTTCGTCCTCCCTATGCTT
>NW_027337040.1:0-759 GCF_000331145.2 Cicer arietinum | reverse complement strand
AATTAGGGGTTTTAACTAATCTTGTGCATCCAAGAGGTGTGTTTGTGTCATTGGATGAACATTTAGGTCATTTTCGTCCTCCCTAGGCTTATTCTTGTCCGATTAGGGTTTCTAACAAATCTTGTGCATCCAATAGGTGTGTTTGTGTCATTGGTTAAACAATTAGGTCCTTTTCGTCATTCCTTGGCTTATTCTTGTCCAATTAGGGAATTTAACCAATCTTATGCATCCAATACGTGTGTTTGTGTCATTGGATGAACAATTAAGTCATTTTCGTCCTTCCTTGGCTTATTCTTGTCAAATTACGGTTTTTAACAAATCTTGTGCATCCAATAGGTGTGTTTATGTCATTGGATGAACATTTAGGTCATTTTCGTCCTTCCTTGGCTTATTCTTGTCAAATTACGGTTTTTAACAAATCTTGTGCATCCAATAGGTGTGTTTGTGTCATTGGTTAAACAATTAGGTCCTTTTCGTCATTCCTTGGCTTATTCTTGTCCAATTAGGGTTTTTAACCAATCTTGTGCATCCAATAAGTTCATTTTTGTCATTGGTTGAACATTTAGGTAATTTTCGTCCTCCCTAGGTTTATGCTAGTCCAATTAGGGGTTTTAACTAATCTTGTGCATCCAATAGGTGTGTTTGTGTCATTGGATAAACATTTAGGTCATTTTCGTCGTCCATTAGCTTATTTTTCTCCAATTAGGGTTTTTAACCAATCTTGTTCGTCCAATAGGTGTGTTTGTGTCATTGGATGAA
>NW_027337039.1:0-1157 GCF_000331145.2 Cicer arietinum | reverse complement strand
TACACAATAGAATTATCCTGGTTCCCCTTATAACCAAGGGTTCATCCAGTCATCTTGCACACCATAAGAGATTAGTCCACTTATTGTCAGAAAATGTACAACCCCCACCCTAGGATTTTTGCTACAAACTTCTAACAATACTTCTAAGATAGCACACCACTATCTTAGATTAAGCTACTTTAAGAAAGTACTACTTTCTTTTACAAGTGATACAATATGATTTGGAATAAGGATAGAGGAGAGGTATAATGATTTCTATCCAATAATACTTCAAGTACTTTAAGAACCTTTCTGAATGATATGAAAATGAAATGCAAGTACTTTGTAAAAAGCAGAATTTTGTTCAAAGTTATTCAAGGTATTGATTCAAGGATTGTGTAGTGTTTGATATGAAGTTATGGTGTATTTATACTCCATAAACATCTCTTAAGATTCGTGGCCAATGATCCAAGAGGTTTGATGAACAAATACAATGATCTGGAGCCATTTCAAATCTGAAAAATTGTATTGCTTCCAGTTGTATTCGAATACATGATGTGTGTATTCGAATACACCTCTTTGTAACGTTCAGATTTATTCAAAATTTGCACCTTGTATTCGAATACACCATTCATGTAGTCGAATACAGATTCATGAAATTTGCCACTGACTTACTTTGTATTCGATAATAAAAGGTCGTAGCCGAATACATAAGCAAAGATTTAGCTACTAACTTGCTTTGTATTCGACTACAGATGGTCGTAGTCGAATACAAATGTGAGGCTTTTACTTCTGACTTAGCATCTGTATTCAAATACACGTGTATTCGAATACACTTTTGTATTTAGTCAAAAATATTAGTTTTAAGACTATGTTAATATAATTTTGGATTTTGAAAATACTTTATTTACCACAAATACATTACGAAGATAATAATAACATGTATTAAAATAGAGTTATCAAATAAAATAATAATTACATATTTATTTGACAACTGTCTTTTATTATATGTTATTATTATCTTCGTTTTGTATTTGTTTGTCATAACGAAGATTAGAATAACATATAATAAAATATTATTTTCAAATAAAATAATAATTAGATCTTTATTTGAAAACTATATTTGATTATATGTTATTATTATGATCGTTTTGTAGTAATATTTTGCAATGAAGGTA
>NW_027337038.1:0-1365 GCF_000331145.2 Cicer arietinum | reverse complement strand
TAAACTTTTGAAATCAGGTTGCTTGAACTTTAAAAGTAAAGTTTTTATTTTTGCCGATCCCATTGTCTACTTTAATTTAACACGTGACTAAGGTTCTTATGATTCCCCAACAATCCTGAAAATTAATGCAAAATGCCAATTCATTTTCAAAAGAAACAATGTCATGAGATATGAATGCAATTATGTAGAATGACAGTTGTGAATATATAACGTTTTGAATGAATGTATGAGGTATTTTTGCTTATATAAATATTCTTATGATGAAAGGGTCTATTGATTTATGTAGTGAAATTCTCACAAGGGTGGCTCTATAGTTCTAAACACGGTTCCTAGAGCCAATAATCTCATTTTGGAATATTGTCAACAACAATAGGTAAACTATTTTGAGTGACAATTCCCTCAAAGATCAAACTCTAGGTGAGATTTTCATGTTAACCAAACATGATGTACATCCAGAAGGCTACCACTACACAACCTCGAAACTAAACTTAAGTTTTGTTCAAACCCAGGTGTAAGGTTCCATTCATAAGTGTGTGTCAGCTGTCGCGGCCTAAAATTTCAAGTGTTTCTCGAATTCAATGGAGTCGCCACCAAAATTTGTTTTAAAATAGGGAAAATATTGGAAAACCCTTAAAAATAAAAATAAAAATAAAAGAAAATGGTCTTTGAAACCAAATTTTGAATTCGGGAGTCAATTATGCACAGGGAAGGTATTGGCAACCTATGACATCCGTTAAAAATGGTTACCTTAATTAATTATGCAAGATTAATTTTAACTTAAGTATATTTATTTTTCTTTATGATTAAATATGAATAACAATTATTACTATTAAAATATGATTTTGAAATAAATATGTACTTAACAAATAAATGACAAAAAAAGAAATTTTTATTTATGTGCTTGACAAGAATGTGATCTTACTCCTACGTATCTCCCGGTGCGATGAAAAAATCATAGCTACGTAGTTCTTAGTTAAAAAATACGGATATGTTGATTCTTTTTTATAAAGAAAATTGATTTTGAATAAAAAAAAAAATTTATTTTATATTATTTTTTATGGTCAAAAAGAGTCGATTTGATTTGAATAATAATATAAAAAAACGAGTTTTAAGACTACCAAATTGTTTAACTTGAGTAAAAAAAACTCAGGGACTAAAAAGATGTCACATCTTTTTAACCATTTAAAAAAAAACTTTTTGTATAGTTATTTTTTTTTTTTAAAAAAGAGTTTTAAATAAGTTAAATTATCATAATATATATATATATATATATAATGTATTTAAAAGTAATATTTTATTGGTTATATATATTTTTTTAAATAAATAAATCATTTAATAACCAAAACCATTTTAGCAACATGTGAA
>NW_027337037.1:0-2307 GCF_000331145.2 Cicer arietinum | reverse complement strand
TATACGACTTATTCAAAGTAAAAATGCATGCCTTTTTTGTGTGCAACCTCTTACACTTTTTTTTGAAAAACCTATTATAAACAACACTTAGATTCTAATTTTCACTTTTTTTTATGTAAATCTTTTTTTAGCTTGACATACATGAACCAAAGTTTAAGAGGAAAAAAGAAGAGGAACTCACATCTTGAAATGAGGTGTAACCTAAATCCATTATAAAAGTCATATTTCACGATTCAAGACAGATAATTATTAAATGCAACAAAGGACTGCATGTATGCTAAAATTCGAGCACTAAAACAAAGGGTTGACTTAAGTCCTCAAAAGAAGTAAGGTTAGTTGTAACGCTTAATTACACGTAGGTTTAATAATTCATGTAATAACAAAAAAAAAAGTTAAGTGAATAAGGTATTATAATAAATAATAAATTGTCTGAAATAAATAATATTGTAAAATTTTTAAAATAAAATTTTGAAAATTCTTTAACATATAAAAATATTTAAAATTAGGTATTTAATAACTAATTCCAAAGTAAAATACGACGTAAACACTATGTCTATTTGTTCTTGATTTACTAACTTAAGGAAATTATTTTTCTCAAATGAGACATGACTTTTTAACTATCGACGTCCTTAACGGTTTCAGTCTTTGAAAACAACATTTTGATGAGATACTAAATATAAGTGAATAATACATACAATTTTTAAAACAAGTGTTGTTCTCAACCGGCGCGGTAATCAGGAAAATCTATTATAAAACTCAAGTTCTTCCAAAAATATTATTTAGAAATATAAATAATATAAATAATTTTTCTGTAATAACTAATTACTTCCAATAATTAATATAAATTCATTCATTTAAATTAACAATCATTCACATCTATAATAATCAAATACATCCATTTATTCCGCGAAAAATCAATCAATCAATTCAATGACGTTATATGGAGATGTACTACTTTCGTGGAGTGAATATTATCTCATGTGGAGTTTAAAATTCATCTATGTGGAGTATATAACTCATTTATATGGAGCAAATAGCTCATCCGAGTAAGTAATTTTGGGTACAAGACCCATCGATTTGAAGCATAGGCTTATCTCAAATATATACAATAAAAATAATTCATTTTTTAACAATGTAACACCCTAAATTTTATAATAAATTATTTTATTAATGAAATACAATTTCAAATCATTAATTTGGTGTTAAAGTTATTTTAAAATATATATTGATTAATTTTCTTTATATGTGTGGTTTCTATGATATGTTAATTTTGTACATATTGAACTAAATGAGTAATGTAAATAACAAATATTGTATTTTAAATATATTTCTAAAAATAATTATATGTTAATTACTCCTAACTATTTCTTACTTTAATTAATACTATTATATATAACTAAATGAGTATCTATTTTTACTATAAAAGTGTTAAAATATATTTTTGATGTCAAAATGCTTTAAAATGCATATATCAATAAGTATATTAATAATTTTGAATACGAGTGTTTTTGTTATTATTGATATTTTTATAAAAATTTAATTTCATTAATTAATATTTTCTTTCTTGAAAAAATATTAGTTTTGAAATATTAATAATATTGCGCTTAATTTTCTTTATATGTACTTGTTAAGTTATGACTATTTTATACGTATTTAATTGATTTAGTGACTTATATAAAAGATTTGAAATTATATTCATTTATGCCCTGTAGTATTATTTTGGATCAATGTAAAAGTAAGCATCACACTAGAATTCATGAAATGGATAGTAAAATCAATGTTACAGAGTTGATGAAACTGTTTGGAAATAATTCTACTGCGAAGTGTAGTACCTAATTTTTGTCCGAATAATTTAAAGTTATTTTAATAATAATAATAATATATATTTTACAATTATCATCAAAAATCTAAACATCTTTATTTTACATAAAATAAAAAATTTGAATTACAATAAAAACAATTCAAAGTGTTTCTGATTTGGCATGGCAACACATCAGCACCCAATACACCAATCCATTCCACACATTGTCCTGCCAACACTCAACACAACAAATGAAGTCTTCACCTTCATCTTCCATTGTACATCCTTTTAACTGCTTGACTTTGTGCAAGAGCTGTTGCAAACCCTCCTTTATATTATTTGCATTCCCAGTATCCTGTTACAACTTTGCTTTATATTATGTTCATTCACAGCATACTAAGTACAAACATGTTAGAAATCAGTTAATTGGTTTATCTTATATGAGACATACTAATAAAGGTATTACTTGTATAACCTTCTTTTGTAATTTCTATACTCAAAATCTG
>NW_027337036.1:0-1546 GCF_000331145.2 Cicer arietinum | reverse complement strand
AGTGTTGACAACTTCCTCATTTTGACAATCTAAATCTTTGGTGGTATCCATTTATCTACAACATGCAGTTCAATATAACTTCAACAAGCTCAATATGCAGTATTCTAAGTACGTATCAGTATCAGTATAACTTAAACAAGCTCAACATGCATTTGAGTGATAACAAAAAATTTATAACATCAATACCTGAATAGTGAGGGTTCGAAGAAATACAAAATACGCAGAAATACGATTCGCAGAAATATGGTTCGAAGAAATACGTAATGAGGGTTACGTATTTCAATGAAAAGATATGGTGTGTAATGGGAGAGATGATCGTGGATGGAAATACTTATCGAACAGGTAGAGATTATGGTGGAAATAAGGTTCGTAATGGAAGAGATTATAGGGTTCACAAAGGAAGAGAAGAACGATGAAGAGGAGATGATAGTGAAGTTTACGTAATGAAGAGGAAACTGAAGCGGTTTACTGTTATATATAAAATCCTATTATAGCGCTTTTTTAGAAGCCTTTTACAGCGCTTGTTGGAAAAGTGCTCTAAAAGACCTAAGCCTTTTACAGCACTTGTTGGAAAAGCGCTCTAAAAGGCCTCCTTATTTTATTTTTAAAAAGGCTCTTTTACAGCGCTTTTTCACATAAGCGCTGGAAAAAACCTCCTTGTTTTCTTATGTTATATGAATGTTTTTTTTAAAAGCCTTTTACAGCGCATTTTCACATAAGCGCTCTAAAAGGCCTCCTTATTTTATTTTTAAAAAGGCTCTTTTACAGCGCTTTTTCACATAAGCGCTGCCTTTTACAACGCTTTTTCAAATAAGCGCTCTAAAAGGCCTCCTTATTTTATTTTTAAAAAGGCTCTTTTACAGCGCTTTTTCAAATAAGTGTTGTAAAAGACCTCCTTGTTTTCTTACGTTATATGAATGTTTTTTTTAAAATCCTTTTACAACGCTTTTTCAAATAAGCGCTCTAAAAGGCCTCCTTATTTTATTTTTAAAATGGCTATTTTACAACGCTTTTTCAAATAAGCGTTGTAAAAGACCTCCTTGTTTTCTTATGTTATATAAATGTTTTTAAAAGCCTTTTACATCGCTTTTTCAAATAAGCGCTCTAAAAGGCCTCCTTATTTTATTTTTAAAAAGGCTCTTTTACAGCGCTTTTTCAAATAAGCGTTGTAAAAGACCTCCTTGTTTTCTTACGTTATATGAATGTTTTTTTTAAAAGCCTTTTACAACGTTTTTTCAAATAAACGCTCTAAAAGGCCTCCTTATTTTATTTTTAAAAAGGCTCTTTTACAACGCTTTTTCAAATAAGCGTTGTAAAAGACCTCCTTGTTTTCTTATGTTATATGAATGTTTTTTTAAAAGCCTTTTACAATGCTTTTTCAAATAAGCGCTCTAAAAGGCCTCCGTATTTTATTTTTATAAGGCTATTTTTCAGTTCAGATCAATTCAGTTCACGTAAATTACTAATCTATATTCAGTTCAGATCATGTAAATTACTAATTTATATTCAGTTCAGTTCATGTAAATTACTAGTTTATATTCAATTA
>NW_027337035.1:0-1268 GCF_000331145.2 Cicer arietinum | reverse complement strand
GCTTGGCTTGCGCTTGGGCGCGCTCCAGCGCTCAGCATCTGCTATCTGGCGTATATTGCATTTGTCTCCTCTTTCGAATCTGAATTTGGTTCCGGTGTCTTCATGAAAGTTGTAGCTATGGATCCTAGCTTTCATTTGCATTTGGTTTGACTCCAATTGGACATCTACAAAACCAGATATGGCTGAAATGCTCTACATGTGTCATGTTGATTTCTCACCAAAATTCAGCACTGCACCAAAACGCAACGCAATGTAAAATTACGAAAGATTCCTACTTAATCACTAAAATAATACATAAAACATTTAATTTAACTCAAAGAAAAAAAATCAACAAGATATATCAAATAAATCCTTAATTTAACTAATAATTGAGGATAAATAAGACTAAAATAGTGGGAAAATATGCATATGATGAAGAGTCATCAGATGTCACAGATGGGAATCCTTTCGATTCTTGGCTCTCGATTTTCAATTCGAGCTAATCTTTTTTCTTTTTTCTCTTTGACCAATCTCCGTTTGTCATCCCTGGTGGGTTTGTAACCTAAACCCCACTTATCTCTATTTTCAGGAAGTTCCACTGGTTCTTTGAGCCCTTCTTCATCCTTCCCCAACCCGTGCCACGGATGGTGTCCTCTACTCAACATGAACTTAGCCACCATAATAGCAGTGTTGGACATATGTGGTTCTATAGGTGTCGTTTCGACATAAGCGGTGTCCACGATTTCTAGTGTTTGGAAGGCAGTTTCTAGAGCGTCTTTTGTTGTCTCAACATAAGGTGTGGTGGACAAATTACTCACCAACAAATCTCCTTCTCCTGATACGATTACCAATTGGTCATTTATCATAAACTTCAACTTTTGGTGTAAGGTTGACGGCACTACGTCGGCAGAATGGATCCATGGCCTCCCCAATAAGCAACCATAAGCGGGTACAATATCCATCACGTGAAACGTGATTTCGAATATGATCGGGCCTATTTGAATTGGGAGATCGATTTCCCCCATTACTTCTCTGCGACTCCCGTCGAAAGCTCTAACAACCATGGGACTTGGTCTCATATATGTACCATCACAAGGTAGTTTTGCTAATGTTGATTTTGATATGACATTCAATGAGGAGCCATTGTCAATGAGGACTCTTGACATTATATGGTCGAGGCACATTACTGATATGTGTAGTGCTTTATTATGCACCTCTCCCTTCGTTCGGCAACTCATCATCTGTGAAAGTTAGGTGATTGTTGGCTGTGATGTTATTTATGATGCCTC
>NW_027337034.1:1400-1762 GCF_000331145.2 Cicer arietinum | reverse complement strand
AGAGGACGAAAATGACCTAAATGTTCGTCCAATGACACAAACACACCTATTGGACGCACAAGACTAGTTAAAAACCCTAATTGGACAAGAATAAGCCAAGGAAGGACGAACAAGACCTAAATGTTCATCAAATGACACTAACACACCTATTGGATACACAAGATTTGTTAAAAATCATAATCGGACAAGAATAAGCCTAGGGAGGACGAAAATGACCTAAATGTTCGTCCAATGACACAAATGAACGTATTGGATGCACAAGATTGGTTAAAAACCCTAATTGGACAAGAATAAGCTTAGGGAAGACGAAAATGACCTAAATGTTCATCCAATGACATAAACACACCTATTGGATGCACAAG
>NW_027337034.1:592-1129 GCF_000331145.2 Cicer arietinum | reverse complement strand
TAATAACCCTAGTTGGACTAGAATAAGCCTAGGGAGGATGAAAATGACCTAAATGTTCATCCAATGACACAAATGAACTTATTGGATGCACAAGATTAGTTAAAAACCCTAATTGGACAAGAATAAGAAGAGGCGGACGAAAATGACCTAAATGTTCATCCAATGACACAAACCCACCTATTGTATGCACAAGATTGGTTAAAAACCCAAGTTGGACAAGAATAAGTCTAGCGAGGATGAAAATTACCTAAATGTTCATCCAATGACATAAACACAACTATTGGATGCACAAGATTGGTTAAAAACCCTAATAGGACAAGAAAAAGCCAAGGGAGGACGAAAATGACCTAAAGGTTCATCCAATGACACAAACACACCTATTGTATACACAAGATTGGTTTAAAACCCTAGTTGGACTAGAATTAGTCTAGGGAGGACGAAAATGACCTAAATGTTCATCCAATGACACAAACCCACCTATTGGATGCACAAGATTGGTTAAAAACCCTAATTGGACTAGAATAAACCTAGGGAGGA
>NW_027337034.1:0-338 GCF_000331145.2 Cicer arietinum | reverse complement strand
TGACACAAACACACCTATTTAATGCACAAGATTGGTTAAAAACCCTAATTCGACAAGAATAAGCCTAGGGAGGACGAAAAAGACCTAAATGTTCATCCAATTACACAAATGAACTTATTGGATTCACAAGATTGGTTAAAAATCCTAATTGGACAAGAATAAGCCTAGGGAGGACGAAAATGACCTAAATGTTCATCCAATGACACAATTGAACTTATTGGATGCACAACATGGGTTAAAAACCCTAATTGGACCAGAATAAGCCAAGGAAAGATGAAAATGATCTAAATGTTCATCCAATGACACAAACACACCTATTGGATGGACAAGATTGGTTA
>NW_027337033.1:1292-1739 GCF_000331145.2 Cicer arietinum | reverse complement strand
TGCAACTAAACTTAACATGATTGAAATTCACACAATAGATTGTCCAATCGATTGTGTTTGTCAGAGGTTAAGTTATTTTTCAAATATTATCTAAGCAATCGATTTGCAAATCGATTACCCTAGAAATTGGATTCTCACTGTGACTTGATCAATGGATTTGCCAGTCGATTGGTTTCAATCAGTTTTACTTTGTGATGTGTACAATCGATTTGCCAGTAAAACAGCCTGTAAAAGAGGGTGCCACTGTCTTGTGCAATTTTCATTTGTAAATTGCTTAATCGATTGCCTAATCGATTATACAATCACAAACAGTTATGTTTCCTTACACCCTTGTTATGAAATCGATTTCCCAATCGATTTGCTCAGTCAATGATCAACATTTGTTGATTTCTTGTGTTCCAAGAAATTTGTATCAAGTGTGTAGGATTGAATTGTTGTTCCTGAAAT
>NW_027337033.1:0-225 GCF_000331145.2 Cicer arietinum | reverse complement strand
GTAAAAAACCCTAATTGGACAAGAATAAGTATAGGGAGGACGAAAATGACCTAAATGTTCATCCAATGACACAAACACACCTTTTGGATGCACAAGATTGGTTAAAAACCCTAATTGGACTGGAATAAACCTAGGGAGGACGGAAATGGCCTGAATGTTAACCCAATGACACAAATGAACATATTGGATGCTTAAGATTGGTTAATAACCCTAATTGGACAAGAA
>NW_027337032.1:0-1858 GCF_000331145.2 Cicer arietinum | reverse complement strand
GGGCGAATTGCTCGATGGCAGGTGATGTTATCAGAATATGATATTACATATGTTACTCAAAAAGCCATCAAAGGGAATGCCTTGGCAGATTATCTAGCTAATCAACCTGTTGATGATTATAAATCAATGCAATGTGAATTCCCAGACGAAAGTATCATGGTTTTGTCTGAAGAATATGATGATGGAAAATGGACCTTGTTGTTCGACGGGGCCTCAAACATAATGGGGCATGGGATTGGGGTTGTTTTAATATCTCCAAAAAAGAAGTTCATACCTATCACGGCGCGATTGTGTTTTGATTGTACCAATAATATGGCATTGCGCCATGAGAGTTTTGGCGGCTTTGGAATCAAAAGCAAAAGGTCTAGGAGTATATGGAGATTCAGCCCTAGTCATTAATCAGCTTAACCAAGAATGGGAAACTCGAGATAAGAAGTTAATACCTTATTTTACCTACATAAAAGAATTGTCTTTAGAATTTGACAAAATCACGTTTCACCATGTCCCTCGAGAAGACAATCAATTGGCTGATGCTTTGGCTACTTTATCCTCTATGTTCCAAATAAATCGAAACGATGAAATCCCATCAATTAAAATGGAGAGTCGAGATTATCCAGCCTACTGCCATGTCATGGAAGAAGAAACTGACGGAAAACCGTGGTATCACGACATCAAACATTATCTTATAAATAGAGAATATCCTCCCGGAATATCGGAGAATGAGAAAAGAACTTTGAGACGGTTATCCGCGAGCTTTTTTGTGAACGAAAATATTTTGTATAAGAGGAATCACGATATGGTACTCCTCAGATGTGTTGATGTTAATGAGGCGAAGGAAATTCTACAAGATATCCACGATGGCTCTTATGGGATCCATATGAATGGACACGCCATGTCTAGAAAGATTCTTCGGGCCGGATATTATTGGCTCACCCTAGAAAAAGATTGTTATAATTATGTAAAGAAATGTTATAAATGTCAAATATATGCTGATAATATCCACGCCCCACCAGTGCCCCTGAACACCCTTTCAGCGCCCTGGCCATTCTCAATGTGGGGCATAGACGTCATCGGAATGATCGAACCGAAAACATCAAATGGACCGGAATGATCGAACCGAAAACATCAAATGGACATCGCTTCATCTTGGTGGCAATTGATTACTTTACCAAGTGGGTAGAGGCAGCTTCATACGCCAATGTAACCAAAAATGTGGTAGTCAAATTTATAAAAAGGGAATTAATATGTCGTTATGGTCTACCAAGCAAGATCATTACTGACAATGCCACAAATCTAAATAACAAAATGATGGATGAATTGTGTGCCACCTTTAAAATTCAATACCACAATTCGTCCCCCGTATAGACCAAAAATGAATGGTGCAGTTGAAGCAGCAAATAAAAACATCAAAAAAATTATTCAGAAAATGGTTATAACATACAAAGATTGGCATGAGATGTTTTTGCACTACCTACATGGGTATCGTACTTCGGTACGCACTTCAACTGGGGCAACCCCTTTTTCCTTAGTATATGGGATGGAGGCTGTGCTACCTATTGAAGTAGAAATCCCCTCGCTCAGAGTATTAATGGAAGCTAAACTAGAGGAGTCGGAATGGATACAAACGCGTTTTGATCAATTGAATTTGATTGAAGAAAAAAGGTTGGCGGCCTTATGTCATGGGCAATTATATCAGAAAAGACTGAAGAAAGCGTATGAGAAAAAAATACGTCCTTGAGAATTCCAGGAAGGTGATCTGGTGCTGAAAAATCTTACCCATTCAAAAAGATTATCATGGGAAATGGACTCCTAACTATGAGGGACCATACGTCGTGAAGAAAGTTTTCTCAGGTGGAGC
>NW_027337031.1:749-3369 GCF_000331145.2 Cicer arietinum | reverse complement strand
CCCTAGGTTTGTTCTAGTCCAATTAGGGTTTTTAACCAATCTTGTGCATCCAATTGGTGTGTTGTTTCATTGGATGAAGATTTAGGTCATTTTCGTCCTATGTGGCATTGGATGAACATTTAGGTCATTTTCGTCCTTCCTACACTTATTCTGAATAAGTCTAGGAAGGACGAAAATAACCAAAATGTTCATTGAATGACACAAACCCACCTACTGGATGCACAAGAACGGTTCTTTACCAACTAAGGTTTTTAACCAATCTTGTGCATCCAATATGTGTGTTTGTGTCATTGGATGAACATTTATGTCATTTTCGTCCTCCCTATGTTTATTCTACTCTAATTAGGGTTTTAAACCAATCTTGTGCATCCAATAGGTGTGTTTGTGGCATTGGATGAACATTTAGGTCATTTTCGTCCTTCCTACACTTATTCTGAATAAGTCTAGGAAGGACGAAAATAACCAAAATGTTCATTGAATGACACAAACCCACCTACTGGATGCACAAGAACGGTTCTTTACCAACTAAGGTTTTTAACCAATCTTGTGCATCCAATATGTGTGTTTGTGTCATTGGACGAACATTTAGGTCATTTTCGTCCTACCTAGACTTATTCTTGTCCAACTAGGGGTTTTAACCAATCTTGTGCATCGAATAGGTGTGTTTGTGTCATTGGACGAACATTTAGGTCATTTTCGTCCTACCTAGACTTATTCTTGTCCAACTAGGGGTTTTAACCAATCTTGTGCATCGAATAGGTGTGTTTGTGTCATTGGACGAACATTTAGGTCATTTTCGTCCTACCTAGACTTATTCTTGTCCAACTAGGGGTTTTAACCAATCTTGTGCATCGAATAGGTGTGTTTGTGTCATTGGACGAACATTTAGGTCATTTTCGTCCTACCTAGACTTATTCTTGTCCAACTAGGGGTTTTAACCAATCTTGTGCATCGAATAGGTGTGTTTGTGTCATTGGACGAACATTTAGGTCATTTTCGTCCTACCTAGACTTATTCTTGTCCAACTAGGGGTTTTAACCAATCTTGTGCATCGAATAGGTGTGTTTGTGTCATTGGACGAACATTTAGGTCATTTTCGTCCTACCTAGACTTATTCTTGTCCAACTAGGGGTTTTAACCAATCTTGTGCATCGAATAGGTGTGTTTGTGTCATTGGACGAACATTTAGGTCATTTTCGTCCTACCTAGACTTATTCTTGTCCAACTAGGGGTTTTAACCAATCTTGTGCATCGAATAGGTGTGTTTGTGTCATTGGACGAACATTTAGGTCATTTTCGTCCTACCTAGACTTATTCTTGTCCAACTAGGGGTTTTAACCAATCTTGTGCATCGAATAGGTGTGTTTGTGTCATTGGACGAACATTTAGGTCATTTTCGTCCTACCTAGACTTATTCTTGTCCAACTAGGGGTTTTAACCAATCTTGTGCATCGAATAGGTGTGTTTGTGTCATTGGACGAACATTTAGGTCATTTTCGTCCTACCTAGACTTATTCTTGTCCAACTAGGGGTTTTAACCAATCTTGTGCATCGAATAGGTGTGTTTGTGTCATTGGACGAACATTTAGGTCATTTTCGTCCTACCTAGACTTATTCTTGTCCAACTAGGGGTTTTAACCAATCTTGTGCATCGAATAGGTGTGTTTGTGTCATTGGACGAACATTTAGGTCATTTTCGTCCTACCTAGACTTATTCTTGTCCAACTAGGGGTTTTAACCAATCTTGTGCATCCAAAAGGTGTGTTTATGTCATTGGATGAACATTTAGGTCATTTTCTTCCTTCCTCAACTTATTGTTGTCCAACTATGGTTTTTAACCAATCTTTTGCATCCAATAGGTGTGTTTGTGTCATTGGATGAACATTTAGGCCATTTTCGTGCTCCCTAGGTTCATTCTAGTCTAATTTGGGTTTTTAACCAATCTTGTGCATCCAATAGGTGTGTCTGTGTCATTGGATGAACATTTAGGTCATTTTCATCCTTCCTACACTTATTTTAGTCAAACTAGGGTTTTTAAGCAATGGTTTGCATCCATGAGGTGTGTTTGTGTCATGGGATGAACATTTAGGTCGTTTTCGTCCTCCCTAGGTTTGTTCTAGTCCAATTAGGGTTTTTAACCAATCTTGTGCATCCAAAAGGTGTGTTTGTGTCATTGGACGAACATTTAGGTCATTTTCGTCCTACCTAGACTTATTCTTTTCAACCTAGGGTTTTTAACCAATCTTTTGCATCCAAGAGGTGTGTTTGTGTCATTGATTGAACATTTAGGTCATTTTCGTCCTTCCTACACTTATTCTTGTGCAACTAGGGTTTTTAACCAATCTTGTGCATCCAATAGGTGTGTTTGTGTCATTGGACGAACATTTAGGCCATTTTCGTGCTCCCTAGGTTTATTCTAGTCTAATTTGGGTTTTAACCAATCTTGTGCATCCAATAGGTGTGTGTGTGTCATTGGATGAACATTTAGGTCATTTTCGTCCTCCCTATGTTTATTCTAGTCCAATTAAGGTTTTTAACCAATCTTGTGCATCCAATAGGTGTGTTTGTGTCATTGGTTGAACATTTAGGTCATTTTCGTCCTTCCTACACTTATTCTTGT
>NW_027337031.1:0-324 GCF_000331145.2 Cicer arietinum | reverse complement strand
CTTGTGCATCCAATAGGTGTGTTTATGTCACTGGATGAACATTTAGGTCATTTTCATCCTTCCTACACTTATTCTTGTCAAACTAGGGTTTTTAACCAATCTTGTGCATCCAAGAGGTGTGTTTGTGTCATTGGACGAACATTTAGGTCATTTTCGTCCTACCTAGACTTATTCTTGTCCAACTAGGGTTTTTAACCAATCTTGTGCATCCAATAGTTGTGATTGTGTCATTGGATGAACATTTAGGTCATTTTTGTCCTACTTAGACTTATTCTTGTCCAACTAGAGTTTTTAACCAATCTTGTGCATCCAATAGGTGTGTTT
>NW_027337030.1:772-2089 GCF_000331145.2 Cicer arietinum | reverse complement strand
TTATTATTATTTTATCTTTTCTCTTTTTATTTCAGTCCATAGTATATGAGTTTGATTTACTAAATAATTTTCAAATTACTAACATAATTTAAGGGTTATCAACATTCGTAGGAAAACAACTTTGTCTACGTCGAATATGCGCTAAAATACGCTACATATTTTTTTGTAGTATTTTAAAATAATTTATAAAATGTATTATTGTCTTTCTTATGGTGAAAGACACATAAATTTTTAATGACAAAATAGAGAGATAAAATGTATTTATAATCTATTATCTATTATATATATTTAAAACAGACTCCCATGTCAACTCTCATGCCACCTCATAGTATTTCTTTCACGTGTGCAAACATATCCCACCTCAACAAAAAAACTTATGTGTAAGTCTTAGATAGTTCTCTTGTGTTTTTCCTCTTTTAATTCCTTTAATCCCTAATTTTTTTAATGACTTCCCAGTCATTCGCCATCCTCGCAAAATCATCTTCTTCTTCGAAATTGCCGACTCTACTCCAGAGATACATATATATTTAAAACAGACTCCCATGTCAACTCTCATGCCATCTCATAGTATTTCTTCCACATGTGCAAACATATCCCACCTCAACAAAAAAGCTTATGTGTAAGTCTTAGAGAGTTCTCTTGTGTTTTTCCTCTTTTAATTCCTCTAATCCCTAATTTTTTTAATGACTTCCCAGTCATTCGCCATCCTCGCAAAATCATCTTCTTCTTCGAAATTGCCGACTCTATTCCAAAGATACACTGAAAGAGGTATAGGCTGGCCAAAGATACACTAAAAGAGGTATAGGTTGGTTCGTTGCAACAAAAAAAATTATTCTCTTTGTCTATTTCTAATTTTGGTGCCATGTTCACCTCATTTTTTTCTACTTAGTTTCTAAATAATTTTTGTCTCTTTTAATTTCTCTAATCCCTAATTTTTTTAATGACTTCCCAGTCATTCGCCATCCTCACAAAATCATCTTATTTTTCGAAATTGCCGACTCTACTCCAAAGATACACTGAAAGAGGTATAGGTTGGTTCGTTGCAACAAAAAATATTATTCTCTTTTCTTTTTCTAATTTTGCTGTCATAAATTCAATTATATTCTATACAATCTTTGAAATCAATTTGGCTCATAGTGCCTTAATGCTATGTATAGTTTCTTACATGAAATTCTATCACTGCGACTATCCAGGAAATCCAAGTTGGGATGGGACTAGCCGGCAAATTTCGCTACCCATCATACCCAGAGCAAAATGGTACATGAAAAATTCAAGGAATTAGTGTTTTTCAATGTTATGACAAGGTATATTTATACA
>NW_027337030.1:0-687 GCF_000331145.2 Cicer arietinum | reverse complement strand
ACTGGGACTATCCAGGAAATCCAAGTTGGGATGAGACCAGCCGGCAAATTTCGCTACCCATCATACCCAGAGCAAAATGGTACATGAAAAATTCAAGGAATTAGTGTTTTTCAATGTTATGACAAGGTATATTTATACACCAATATTTTTTCCATCTCTCTTCTAAAATCTTTTCCTTCTTTAGTTGTTTTTAAGTGTCACTTTGCTTCGTGTGTCTCATATTCTTAGTTTTACTTCAATGTAGTATATGTTGAGTAGCTTACAAATTACAGTTGAAAAAGTTTGACTCAAATAATTTTAAGCATGTTTAAAAGATGTCTGACATTGAATTGAATTGAGTAAATTAGATCATTTTAAATTTCAGAACACAAATCTGAATGTATTGTAGAAATTTTTCAAATGTTAAATCATCTTTGTGGTAATTGTGAATTTTTTTATTTTAAATCGGATTTATTAGAATTTTAATTTACAAACATTCAAACTATTATTAATATTGGCAAATGAATCATAATCATTAACATTTTGGTTACAAACTATTAACTGTCAAACAATTATAAGTATACAAATAATTACAAATAAATTACTTTAATTTCATATATTATATATATTTAAATATTTTTATTAGACTTTTTACTTTGAATATTGGTAAATATATATAATATATAAATATTTAGAAATGATGGACAA
>NW_027337029.1:0-1311 GCF_000331145.2 Cicer arietinum | reverse complement strand
ATCCAATTGACTCAAGTAACTCAAGTTGGCAGTTTTGTAATAAACAAAAAAAAAAAAAAAATTATTTTTCACTAATATAAACAATATTTTTTTTTTTAAAATTTTTTTATTTGGATATAATAAATATATGTTCAAGTCAAGTTTGACATTTTTGAATGAGTTAATTGAAACTTGACGTCGCCAAAGTGACCTCTCTTGTCTAAATTGCTCGTGAAGAATGTCAAATGGCTGTGTATATGTTTATTCATGCGGGTATTGACCGGCCCAAAGGAAGGTTAATATTTGGCAGAATTACATGGTACACCTGCGATGATAAATGTGTGACAATTATTTGGTATACATGTGAGCAGTAAATCGGCCCAAAGGAAGGTTTATTGTTTGACATGTCTTATTGTCAATATTTGATCGTTGCAACAAGAGTACCACTAGCAGTTGGTGTTACTGTCCAAAGACTTGACATCAATGGTGCACTGGGTATCTTGAGATGGGTTAAATTCCATGATTTGAACATATGTATTTATTTATTTATTGATTTATTTTCCTATAATGTGAGTTTCTAAGTTTCGTTCTTTATCTAATTTACAGCATCGGTTGCTTCCATATCTGCAAATTTGAGTTCTATTCCTGTCCTTAATGGGACAAATTTTAAGGAATGGGAAGAGAACATTCTGATTGTTCTTGGCTGCATGGATCTAGACCTTGCATTAAGAATTGATCGACCCTCTACTCCTAAGGACTCTAGTTCTTCTGAAGAAAAATTAGAGTATGAGAAATGGGATCGCTCAAATCGCATAAGTCTTATGATCATAAAGCGTGGGATTCCTGAAGTCTTTAGAGGTGCTGTCTCGGATGAGATAGATACAGCTAAAAAATTCCTTGCTGAGATGGAAAAACGCTTTGTAAAAAGTGATAAGGCTGAAACAAGTTCTTTGCTTCAGAATTTAATTTCCATGAAGTATCAAGGCAAGGGAAATATAAGAGAGCACATTATGATGATGTCCAACATTGCTTCTAAGCTTAAAGGTCTAAAGCTTGAGTTGTCAGATGACTTACTCATTCATTTAGTATTGCTGTCTCTTCCTTCACAATTCAGTTAGTTTAAGGTGACTTATAATTGTCAAAAGGAGAAATGGACTCTTAATGAGCTCATTTCATTATGTGTGCAAGAAGAGGACAGGCTGAAGCAAGATAGGACTGAAAGTGCTCACTTTACTAGCATCTCTAGAGACAAGGGGAAAAGGAAAAGAGTTGAGGAGCCCAAGAACAAAGCTGCTGCTAAGGGTCCAGAACAAAAGAAGCAGACTAAGGATA
>NW_027337028.1:0-1765 GCF_000331145.2 Cicer arietinum | reverse complement strand
CACTTATTTGATGCACAAGATTGGTTAAAAATCCTATATTTACTAGAATAAGCCTATAGAGGATGACAATGACCTAAATGCTAATCCAATGACAAAAACACACGTATTGGATGCACAAGATTTTTTAAAAACCCTAAATGGACTAGAATAAGCCTAGGGATAACAAAAATGACCTTAATGTTAATCAAATGACACAAACAAACTTATTGGATATACAAGACTCGTTAAAAATCCTAAATGGATAAGAATAAGTCAAAGGATAAAGAAAATGACATAAATGTTTATCCAATGACACAAATGCACTTATTGGATGCACAAGATCGGTAAAAAACCCTAAATGGATTAGAATAAGTTAAAGGATAATGAAAATGACCTAAATGTTAATCCAATAGCGCTTATTTGGAAAAAGCGCTGTAAAAGAGCCTCTTAAAATTAACATAAAGAGACATTTTAGAGCGCTTATGTGTAAAAAGCGCTGTAAAAGGCTTTAAAAAACATTAATATAACATAATAACACACGGAGGTCTTTTACAGCGCTTATTTGGAAAAAGCGCTGTAAAAGAGCCTCTTAAAATTAACATAAAGAGACATTTTAGAGCGCTTATGTGTAAAAAGCGCTGTAAAAGGCTTTAAAAAACATTCAAATAACATAATAACACACGGAGGTCTTTTACAGCGCTTATTTGACAAAAGCGCTGTAAAAGGCGTAAAAGGCATTCAAATAACATAATAACACACGGAGGTCTTTTACAGCGCTTATTTGTCAAAAGCGCTGTAAAAGAGCCTTTTAAGAATTTAACTAAAGAAGCCTTTTAGAGCGCTTTACAAAAAAAGCGCTGTAAAAAGGCTTATAAAAAGCGCTGTAAAAGTGTTACGTATATATAACAGTTACCTCTTCAGTTTCCTCTTCATTACGTAACCTTCATCTCAACCTTCATTTCTTCTCTTCTTTTGCAAACCCTATCATCCCGTCCTTTACGAACCTTATTTCCACGATCATCTCCTTCATTTCGAACCTTATTTCCATCCAAGATCATCTCTCCCATTTCACACAATATATTTTCATTGAAATACGTAACCCTCATTACGTATTTCTTCAAACCGTATTTCTGTGAACCATATTTCTGTGAACTTTCTGCAAACCCTCTTTTCTTTGCATTTCGTCTTTCTTCGAACCATCATTATTCAGGTATTGATGTTATTAAATTTTTGTAATCATTAGAATGCATGTTGAGCTTTTTTAAGATATACTGATACATGTTGAGTTTGTTTATAATAATGCATGATGCATGTTGAGCTTGTTGATGTTATACTAAAGTGCATGTTGAACTTGTTGTAGTTAAATGGATACAAACAAAGATTTAGAAGTTCAAAATGAAGAAGTTGGCACCTCTAAGACTTACGAAAAAGAAGTCAAACGTGGTGCAACTATCATGCAAAGGGTGATTAAAGCACGGAGCAGTGGCATTAAATTTGAGGTATACTCTGTTTGCTTATACTCTGTTTGCTGTGTGTTTTTTTATCTTTTTTTAGGGTTTAGGGCATGTACTTACTATATGAGTTTATTAGGTTGGCTGGAACGAGAGTGGTCAGCCAGTTGACCCCAACAGCTCCATGTTTGTAAGCTACATTGGGGCTGTTGTTCGTCAAAATGTCCCAATAACAATAGACAACTGGAGAGATAAGGCTTTGAAGGATGCCTAAGATATCATCTGGAATGACATTCAAGTAAATATTTTGATCTACTCTTTTGTCATTTATAATT
>NW_027337027.1:0-363 GCF_000331145.2 Cicer arietinum | reverse complement strand
GCACAAGATTGGTTAAAAACCCTAATTGGACAAGAATAAGCCTAGGGAGGATGAAAATGACCTAAATGTTCATCCAATGACACAAATGAACTTATTGCATGCACAAGGTTGGTTAAAAACCCTAATTGGACAAGAATAAGCCTAGGGAAGACGAAAATGACCTAATTGTTCATCCAATGACACAAACACACCTATTGGATGCACAAGATTTGTTAAAAACCCTAATTGAACTAGAATAAACTCGGGGAGGACGAAAATAACTTAAATGTTAATCCAATGACACAAACACACCTATTGGAGGCACAAGATTGGCTAAAAACCCTAATTGGACCAGAATAAACCTAGGGAGGACGAAAATGACCT
>NW_027337026.1:0-1436 GCF_000331145.2 Cicer arietinum | reverse complement strand
CTCTATTTTTTTATATGTTATTATTATTTTAGTTATGACGTAAAACTATAAAACGGTTATAATGATAACATAGAACAAAATTGAATTGTTAAATAAACAAATAATTATATATTTTATTATATGATATTATCATATTCGTTACGAACTAAAACTATAAAACAAAGTTAATAACAATATATAAAAAAATAGAGTCATCAAATAAATATGTAATTATTACTTGATTAGACACTCTATTTTATTATATGTTTCTATTATCTTCGTTATAAAGTACAACTACATGACGAAGATAATAGTATCATATAATAAAATAGAGTTGTCAAATAAAGTAATAATTACATATTTATATGACAATTTATATTATTATCTTCGTTTTGTAGTTCTACTAAATAATGAAAATAATAATAACATATAACAAAATTGAGTTGTAAAATAAATAAGTAATTATTATTTTATTTGACAACACTATTTTATTATATGTTATTATTATCTTTGTTATGAAATAAAATAATAAAATGAAGATAATAATAAAATTAAATAAAATAGAGTTGTCAAATAATGTAAAACTTAGATGTTTATTTGACAACACTATTTTGTTATATATTATTATTATCTTTGTTTTGTATTTAACTTACAACTTGATTTTTTTATATGTTATTATTTTTTCGTTATTTAGTACATTTACAAAACGAAAATAATAAAAACATAGAAAAAAATTGAGTTGTCAAATAAAAATGTAATTATTACTTTTTATTTGACAACTCTATTTTATTATATGTTATTATTATCTTCATTATGTAGTAAAACTATATAACGAATATAATAATAACATTTAATAAAATAGAGTTGTCAAATAATGTAATAATTACAAAGCATTCTTCTCCTAAATTTATGATTGTGTTTCGGGTCATATTTTGAACATTAGCCATCATTTGATCTAAAAATACGATTTTCGTTCCATTTTTGTCGGGTGGTACAAAAATTGCCTGAAAAGTCTAGATCATATCGGGGATTTTCGTACCACCTTATTTAGGTCCATTTTTGTCGGGTGGTAGGAAAATCGCTTGAAAAGTCCTGATGAAATGGTCGCTTGAGAGACTCTTATAGTATTCTTCTCTAAAATTTATAACTATGTTTCAGGTTCCGCGTCAGATTTCAAACACTAGTCATCGTCTGGTCCAAAAATACATACGGTTGTCCATTTTTGTCGAGGGGTACGAAAATCGCCTGAAAAGTCCAAATGAAATCGAGGACCGTGAGACCTTTATAGCATTCTTCTTTTCCAAAATTTATAATTGTGTTTCGGGTTCCGCATCAGAATTCAAACACTAGCCATCGTCTTGTATGAAAATACGGATTCCGCTCGATTTTTTTCAGGTGATACAAAAATCGCACGAAAAATCTAGATGAAATTGAGGATAAGGAGACCCTTATTGCAT
>NW_027337025.1:0-2327 GCF_000331145.2 Cicer arietinum | reverse complement strand
ATGCTTGTCTGTTTCTTACTAAACCATGACACAAGAGAGTTTCCAAGTAAATGACAAGTTCCTGAGGTACTTTTTCTGTCGAGTTTACATCCGGCAAAGTCTGAATCTGAGTAACCAATCAATGTACATGTTGATCCTTTTGGATACCACAATCCAAGACTCTTAGTTCCTACCAAGTATCTGAAAATTCTCTTAACTGCACTGAAGTGAGATTCCTTTGGATTTGATTGATACCTTGCACACATACAAACACTGAACATGATGTCTGGTCGGCTTGCTGTAAGGTAGAGCAGAGATCCTATCATACCACGAAATCTAGTAACATCTACAGGTTTACCTTTCTCATCTCGGTCTAGGTAATTTCCTTGACTCATGGGTGTATCAATGGACTTAAGATTTTCAAAGTTAAATTTCTTTATCAAATCAGAACAATATTTGGATTGACTAATGAAAATGCCTTGCTTGCTTTGGTTAATTTGAAATCCCAAGAAATATGACAGTTCACCCATCATTGACATTTCAAATTTACCTTTCATTAAATTTTCAAATTCTTTGCAAAGTTTATCATTTGTTGATCCAAATATTATGTCATCAACATAAATTTGGACCAGCAAGATGTCATTTTCAGTAGTTTTTGTAAAGAGTGTCTTATCAACATTTCCTCTTGAAAAATTTTGTTGAATGAGGAAAGTGTTGAGTTTCTCATACCAAGCTCTTGGAGCTTGTTTTAACCCATAGAGGGCCTTTGAGAGTTTATACACATGATTAGGAAAATCAGGATTTTCAAAACCAGGTGTTTGGCTAACAAAAACTTCCTCTTGAAGGTCACCATTGAGAAAGGCACTTTTCACATCCATTTGATAAAGATTAAAGTCCATTATACAAGCATAAGCCAATAAAATTCTTATGGCTTCTAATCTAGCTACAGGGGCATAGGTTTCATCAAAATCTATTCCCTCCTCTTGACTATAACCCTTGGCTACTAGTCTAGCTTTGTTCCTTGTTATCACACCATTCTCATCCAACTTGTTTCTGAACACCCATCTGGTTCCTATGACATGCTTACCCTCTGGCCTAGGTACCAAGTTCCACACCTTGTTTCTCTCAAACTGGTTTAACTCCTCTTGCATAGCAAGTATCCACTCACTATCTAAAAGGGCTTCCTTAATGTTCTTAGGTTCAATCTGAGATACAAAGGCTGTAAAGTTACAAAACTGACTAAGGCTTCTCCTAGTTGCAACACCTTTAGAGATATCGCCTATAATGTTGTCTAAAGGGTGGTTTCTGTTGAACTTCCATTCCTTAGGCAACTCACTGGTTTCTATAGGTTCTACAAGGTCTGATCTAGTTGGAGGGTCAGCTATAGGTTGTTCTAGTGGTTCAGATTCTACAACTTCGTCCAAAAAGTCATCAACCTTAGAAGGAGTTTTATTCAAGTTTTCTGTAAATAATTCATCAAACTTTACATGAACTGACTCTTCTATGGTCTTTGTTCTTTTGTTGTAGATTCTATAGGCCTTACTAGTTTGGGAATATCCTAAAAAGATACCTTCATCTGCCTTAGGGTCAAACTTTCCTAGGTGTTCTTTGCCATTGTTCAACACAAAGCACTTACAACCAAAGATTCTAAAGTAGGAAAGGTTTGGTTTTCTACCCTTGTAAAGCTCATAGGGTGTTTTCCTAAGCAGGGGCCTAATGAGAACTCTATTGACAACATGGGTGGTTGTACTAATTGTATCTGCCCAAAAGTACTTAGGTAGGTTGGAGTCCTTAAGCATGGTCCTAGCTAACTCTTCTAGGGATCTATTTTTCCTCTCCACTACGCCATTCTGCTATGGTGTCCTATGGGTAGAATATATGTGGTTGATTCCATGTTGTTCACAATAATTTTGAAAAGCATCATTTTGGAATTCACCTCCATGATCACTTTTTATTGAAACAATTTTCTGGTCATTCTCATTTTGAACTAAAGCAGCAAATTTTTTAAAAATTGAGAATGTATCACTCTTATGAGCCATAAAATAAGTCCATGTGAACCTTGAGTAATCATCAACCAGCACATATCCATACAGGTTTCCACCTAAACTCTTAACTTGGGCAGGTCCAAAAAGGTCCATGTGAACTAGCTGCAAAATTCTATTTGTTCTAACCAAATCTGTAGAGGGAAAGGGAGTCTTAACCAGTTTACTTTTCTCACGTGAATCACACAGTCTATCCTTATATAACTTCCTATTTGGTAGACCTAAGACTAGCTGTTTGCTAAAAAGTTTATTCAAATGATTTATATGGATGTGAGCTATTCGTTTATGCCAAAGCCATGTTTCATC
>NW_027337024.1:0-2151 GCF_000331145.2 Cicer arietinum | reverse complement strand
CCCCCGTTTCCCCACTACATGGGAGGGGTTGAAAATGAATGAAGATGAATATATAGAGAAAAAACATTTGCCACATCACTTGAAATATGTATCTTTTGGTGAGAAGGATGATGTATTCTTCATGACAGTAGTTGAGACGTCGAGCTCAAGACACTAAACGAGCGCTTATTGGGAGGCAACCCAATTTTATATCCTTTGCACCGTATTTATTTATTGCATTTTAGATTTATTTTACTCCATTTAGTTCCAATTTTAGTCTCTAATTTCTAGTTCTCTTAGTTTTGATGTTTGGTATGAGAAAGGAATCAAAAAGATGCGTTGAGAAGCGATTGTACAGCTCCAAATGACAGAACGCGCGCCCAAGCGCTTTTTCCAGCAAAATGAACTAAGTATACTGACGACCATAACAGAACAGGAGCATATGCTCTAAACGAGAATCCTTGAACTAGTAAACTGAGAGAAGTTTTCTTTCCTTTTTTTTTTCTTTCTGTTGTTTGTCTTGTTGCTTTCCATTTTTTCGTTTTCTTTGTTTAATGTCATTGTATGTTGACTTTCTTTTCTTCATGTTTTTTTTTCCTTTCACTAAATGTGTACTATGATGAAACAGTCATATTGACTTGCACTTGATCTCAAAATTCCTGTTTTTGATTTTGCCAGTTAAATTTCATTTCTTAGATTATGTTATTGCTCAAGTCGACAAGTCTTCCTAATGCATGCATTCTTGATTACTAAATGGTTGTAGAAGGCTAATATGCCATCAATTTTTCAAAAATACAATTTTAACTTTTCAGAAGCATGTTGGCTTTATTTTGATTGTTCATACTCTCTCTTATTATCCTAGCTGTGAGCTTTTGAGCCTAAACACTTAAATTCTTTGTTGTGTGATTATCCAGACATGTGTTATCCCTCTAGAACTTGCACTAATTCTGACTTGCATCACTTGTAATTTATGCATACATTGAGGCAATTTTATTGGTCGTTTGAGCCTTTTTAACTACCCTATGAAAATTTTACCCTTTGCTAGCTCCTTTGAGCCTTGCCCTTTTATTTCGGTTACTAGCCACATTACAAGCCAAACACCTGACTTTAATTAAATCACCTTACTTGGAGTTGGGTAGAAAAAAAAACATTTGGTCTTGATAAAATTCTAAGTTTGGGGTTGCTCATGGGATAGCAACTTTTTAAGTTTGGGGTGGTGATTCTCACAAAAAGAAAATGAAAGAAGAAGAAAAAAAAAAAGAAAAAAAAAAATTCAATTTGTGTACTCTGAAAAAAAAAAATATATCTTCTTAGTTCTTTTGTCAATGTCTGAGAATCTCCATAATGAAAAGAAAAAAAAATGGGAGAATAATCTGGAAATGTATGCCTAACTCCAAGTGGTAAAGCCGACTATCCCAAAATGTCCTACCCTTACCTAAGCCTCATTACAACCCGAAAGTCCTCCAAAAATGTATATGTTTGCTGCATTGTGATTGCTAACTAGAATTTTTTCAAGCCTATGGTAGCGTGATGCATGTTCTAGGATTTGAGTGATAAATTCATAAACCTTTCTAAACACTTGAGAGAAATTTTGGTGAGATTGTGTGAAGAGAGAGTTGAATTTGATGAATGAATGCCAATGTGTACAAATCTTGTTGTCTGTATTTTTGAAAACAACCATAGAGCATGATGAATGTTTTGCAGTAGCAAGAACTTTGAAATTTGAGTTTGATGTAATTTGAGAAATTGAATTTAAGTGTGCATTTAACAGGACCAAATATGAAATTAATTGTTGCTTGGGGACAAGCAATAGATTAAGTTTGGGGTTGTGATGACTCTTCATCATATGCATATTTTCCCACTGTTTTAGGCTTATTTATCCTCAATCATCAGTTAAATTAAGGGTTTATTTAATACAATTTGTTGATTTTTGTTCTTTGAGTTAATAAAATGTTTTTTGTTTTTATTTCGTTGATTAAGTAGGAATTTGTCGTAATTTTACATTGCGTTTTGTTTTAGTGCAGTGCTGAATTTTGGTGAAAAATCAACATGACACATGTGGAGTATTTCAGCCATATCTGGAGTTCTAGATTTCCAATTAGTGTCATTACAAGTGCTAATGAAAGCTACGATCCATATCTACAACTTTCATGAAGACACCGGGACCAAATT
>NW_027337023.1:0-1171 GCF_000331145.2 Cicer arietinum | reverse complement strand
TTTTCGTCCTCCCTAGGTTTATTCTAGTCCAATTTGGGTTTTTAACCAATTTTGTGCATCCAATAGGTGTGTTAGTATCATTGGATGAATATTTTGGTCACTTTCGTCCTCCCTAGACTTATTCTAGTCCAATTAGGATTTTTAACCAATCTTGTGCATCCAATAGGTGTGTTTGTGTCATAAGATGTACATTTAGGTCGTTTTCGTCCTCCCTAGGCTTATTCTTGTCCAATTTGGGTTTTTAACCAATCTTGTGCATCCAATAGGTGTGTTTGTGTCATAAGATGTACATTTAGGTCGTTTTCGTCCTCCCTAGGCTTATTCTTGTCCAATTTGGGTTTTTAACCAATCTTGTGCATCCAATAGGTGTGTTTGTGTCATAAGATGTACATTTAGGTCGTTTTCGTCCTCCCTAGGCTTATTCTTGTCCAATTAGGGTTTTAAACCAATCTTTTGCACTCAATAGGTGTTTTTGTGTCATTGGATGAACATTTAGCTCACTTTCGTCCTCCCTAGGCTTAATCGTTACCAATTACGGTTTTTAACCAATCTTGTGCATCCAATAAGTTCATTTGTGTTATTGGATTATCATTTAGGTTATTATCGCCCTCCTTACGCTTATTTAGTCGAATTAGGGTATTTCACCAATCTTGTGCATCCAATAAGTTTATTTGTGTCACTGGATTAACATTTAGGTCATTTTCGTCCTCACTAGGCTTATTCTAGTCCAATTAATGTTTTTAACCAATCATGTGCATCCAATAGGTGTGTTTGTGTCATTGGATGAACAATTATGTCATTTTCGTCCTCCCTAAGCTTATTCTTGTCCAATTAGGGTTTTTAACATATCTTGTGCATCCAATAAGTTCATTTGTGACATTGGATGAACATTTAGGTCATTTTTGTCCTCCCTAGGTTTATTCTCATCCAATTAGGGTTTGTATCCAATCTTGTGCATCCAATAGGTCTGTTTTTGTCATTGGATGAACATTTAGGTCATTCTCGTCCTCCCTAGGCTTATTCTTGTCCAATTATAGGTTTTAACCAATCTTGTGCATCCAATAAGTGTGTTTGTGTCATTGGATGAACATTTATGTCAATTTCGTCTTCCCTAGGTTTATTCTAGTCCAATTAGCATTTTTAAGCAATCTTGTGCATCCAATAGGTGTGT
>NW_027337022.1:0-2350 GCF_000331145.2 Cicer arietinum | reverse complement strand
TTGTGTGGAAAAGAATTTTGTTAGGGTTGGAGTATTGATTTGGGGGAAAATGAATCTAAGGCTCTATGGGTAAAATTTTAGAGCTAGGTTTTGGTTATATTGATGAATGTTTCGTGGAAAATGAATTTAAACTCATTTATGTATGATTTTGAGTAAATGAAACTGGTGTTTGAGTGGTGGATTGTGTTGATTTGTGTTCGAACCCTAAATCCTAAACCCTAAACCCAAAACCATAAACCCTTAACCCTAAACGCTAAACCCTAAAACACTAAACCCTAAATCCTAAAAACAAACACCGAAGACCTAAATCGTAAAACCTAAAATCTAAATCTAGTGACACTTTTGCACTAATAGGTTGAACTACATTGATTAACAACTAAAATGGACAACAACAAAAAACATAAGAAATTCCACAATGACCTAAAATTTTAATATATTGAATCTTTTCCACTTCTTGGACAAACTACACTATTTTAAAAACAAAATGGACTAGATTCCACCTAGTAAACAACAAAATAACCTAAAATCTATATTCATTGAGAATTATGCTTTTAATTATATCATGAAATACATTGTTTAAAACCAAAATGAACGAGAATAGACCTAGACCCTATACCCTTAACCCGTAATCTTAAACCCTATATCCCAAACCCTAAAATGAATAATAACTAAAACGGAAAAAAAGAAACATATCGAAAACCAAAACGTCCTAAAATCTAAATCAAGTGACACTTTTGCACTAATAGGTTGAACTACATTGATTAACAACTAAAATGGACAACAACAAAAAACATAACAAATTCCACAATGACCTAAAATTTTAATATATTGAATCTTTTGCACTTATTAGACGAACTACACTATTTTAGAAACAAAATGGATTAGATTCCACCTAGTAAACAACAAAATGACCTAAAATCTATATCCATTGAGAATTATGCTTTTAATTATTGGATGCACAAGATTGGTTAAAACCAAAATGGACTAGAATATACCTAGGCGCTTAAACCATAAAACCTAAACCCTAAACCCTAATCCCTTAATTTAGTAAAGACCAAAATAACCTAAAATATTAATTTATTCAGACTTTTGTCCTTATTGGACAAACTACATATATAAGAAATAAAATTGACAGAAAGAAACATAACAAAAACAAAAATGACCTAAAATCAAAATCTAGTAATACTTATGCATTTACTCGAGGAACTACATTGATTAAGAAACAAAATGGACTAGATATGACGTAGACCCTTGACACTAAACCATAAACCCGAACCGCAAAACACTAAAGCCTAAACCATAAACCATAAACCCTAAACCCTAAACCCTAAACCTAAAACCTAAAACCTAAAACCTAAAACCTAAACCCTAAAGCCTATACCCTATACCCTATACCCTTAACCCTAAACCCTAAACCCTAAACCCTAAACCCTAAACCCTAAAACCTAAACCCTAAAACCTAAACCCTAAACCCTAAACCCTAAACCCTAAACCCTAAACTCTAAACCCTAAACCCTAAACCTTAAACCCTAAACCCTAAAACCTAAAACCTAAACACTAAAACCAAACACCTAAGACCAAATTGACCTTAATCTTCAACCCTAAATCCCAAACCCCAAACCCTAAACCCAAAAATGAATAGGAAATAAAATGGAAAAAAAGAAACATATCAAAAACCAAAATGTCCTAAAATCTAAATCAAGTGACACTTTTGCACTAATAGGTTGAACTACATTGATTAACTACTAAAATAGACAACAACAAAAACCATAACAAATTCCACAATGACCTAAAATTTTAATATGTGGAATCTTTTGCACTTATAACACAAACTACAGTGTTATAGAAAGAAAATGGAATAGAATCTATATCGATTGAGAATTATGCATTTAATTATTTCATGAAATACATTGGTTAAAATCAAAACGGACTACAATAGACTTAGGCCCTTAAACCATAAAACATAAACCCTAAACCCTAATCCCTTAACCTAGTAAAGACCAAAATAACCTAAAATATTAATTTATTGAGACTTTTGTACTTATTGGACAAACTACATATATAAGAAATAAAATTGACAGAAAGAAACATAACAAAAACGAAAAGGACGTAAAATCAAAATCTAGTAACACGTATGCATGTATGCGACGAACTACATTTATTAAGAAACAAAATGGACTAGATATGACCTAGACCTTTAACCCTAAAACATATACCCGAACCGCAAAACACTAAAGCCTAAACCCTAAACCCTAAACCCTAAACCTAATCCCAAAACCATAAACCCTAAACCATAAACCCTAAACCATAAACCCTAAAACATAAACCCTAAACCCTAATCCGTAAACCC
>NW_027337021.1:911-1812 GCF_000331145.2 Cicer arietinum | reverse complement strand
TGTCATTGGATGAACATTTAGGTCATTTTCGTCCTCCCTAAACTTATTCTTGTCCAATTAAGGGTTTTAACCAATTTTGTCCATGCAATAAGTTCATTTATGCATTGGATGAACATTTAGGCGATTTTTGTCCTCCCTATGCTTATTTTTGTGTAATTAGGGTTTTTAATCAATCTTGTGCATCCAAAAAGTTCATTTGTGTCATTGGATTAACATTTAAGTCCTTTTTGTCCTCCCTAGGTTTATTTTAGTCCAATTACGGGTTTTAACCAATCTTGTGCATCCAATAGGTGTGTTTGTGTCATTGGATGAACATTTAGGTCATTTTCGTCCTCCCTAGACTTATTCTTGTCCAATTAGGGTTTTTAACCAATCTTGTGCATGCAATAAGTTCATTTGTGTCATTGGATGAACATTTAGGTCATTTTAGTCCTCCTTAGGCTTATTCTTGTCCAATTAGGGTTTTTAACCAATCTTGTGCATGCAATAAGTTCTTTTGTGTCATTGGATGAACATTTGGGTCATTTTCGTCCTCCCTAGGCTTATTCTTGTCTAATTATGGGTTTTAACCAATCTTGTGCATCCGATATGTTCATTTGTGTCATTGGATTAACATTTAGGTACTTTTCGTCCTTCCTAGGTTTATTCTAGTCCAATTAGGGTTTTTAACCAATCTTGTGCATCCAATAGGTGTGTTTGTGTCATTGGATGAACATTTAGGTTATTTTCGTCCTCCTTAGGCTAATTCTTGTCCATTTAGGATTTTTAACCAATGTTGTGCATCCTATATGTGTGTTTGTGTCATTGGATGAACATTTAGGTCATTTTCGTCCTCCCTAGGCTTATTCTTGTCCAATTAGGGTTTTTAACCAATCTTGTGCATCCAATATGTTCATTTGTG
>NW_027337021.1:0-273 GCF_000331145.2 Cicer arietinum | reverse complement strand
GGGTTTTTAACCAATCTTGTGCATCCTATAGGTGTGTTTGTGTCATTGGATGAACAGTTAGGTCATTTTCGTCCTCCCTAAACTTATTCTTGTCCAATTAAGGGTTTTAACCAATTTTGTCCATGCAATAAGTTCAGTTATGCATTGGATGAACATTTAGGCGATTTTCGTCCTCCCTATGCTTATTCTTGTGTAATTAGGGTTTTTAATCAATCTTGTGCATCCTATAGGTGTCTTTGTGTCATTGGATGAACATTTAGGTCATTTTCGTCC
>NW_027337020.1:0-1597 GCF_000331145.2 Cicer arietinum | reverse complement strand
CCTAGGTTTATCCTAGTCCAATTAGGGTTTTTAACCAATCTTGTGCATCCAATAGGTGTATTTATGTCATTGAATGAACATTTAGCTCATTTTCGTCCTCCTTAGGTTTATTCTTGTCCAATTAAGGTTTTTAACCAATCTTGTGCATCCAATACGTTAATTTGTTGTCCAACTAGGGTTTTTAACCAATCTTCTGCATCAAATAGGCGTGTTTGTGTCATTGGATGAAGATTTAAGTCATTTTCGTCCTCCCTTGGCTTATTCTTGTCCAATTAAAGTTTTAAACCAATCTTGTGCATCCAATAGGTGTGTTTATGTCATTGGATGAACATTTAGGTCATTTTCGTCCTCCCTAGGCTTCTTCTTGTCCAACTAGGGTTTTTAACCAATCTTGTGCATCCAATAGGTGTGTTTGTGTCGTTGGATGAACATTTAGGTCATTTTCCTCCTCCCTTGGCTTATTCTTGTCCAATTGGGTTTTTTAACAATCTTGTGCATCCAATAGGTGTGTTTATGTCATTGGATGACCATTTAGTTCAGTTTCATCCTCCCTAGGTTTATTCTAGTCCAATTAGGGTTTTTAACCAATCTTGTGCATCCAATAGGTGTGTTTGTGCCATTGGATGAACATTTAGGGCATTTTCGTCTTCTCTTGGCTTATTCTTGTCCAATTAGAGTTTTTAACCAATCTTGTGCATCCAATAGGTGTGTTTGTGCCATTGGATGAACATTTAGGGCATTTTCGTCTTCTCTTGGCTTATTCTTGTCCAATTAGAGTTTTTAACCAATCTTGTGCATCCAATAGGTGTGTTTGTGCCATTGGATGAACATTTAGGGCATTTTCGTCTTCTCTTGGCTTATTCTTGTCCAATTAGAGTTTTTAACCAATCTTGTGCATCCAATAGGTGTGTTTGTGCCATTGGATGAACATTTAGGGCATTTTCGTCTTCTCTTGGCTTATTCTTGTCCAATTAGGGTTTTTAACCAATCTTGTGCATCCAATAGGTGTGTTTGTGCCATTGGATGAACATTTAGGGCATTTTCGTCTTCTCTTGGCTTATTCTTGTCCAATTAGAGTTTTTAACCAATCTAGTGCATCCAATAAGTGTGTTTGTGTCGTTGGATGAACATTTTGGTCATTTTCGTCCTCCCTTGTCTTATTCTTGTCCAATTGGGTTTTTAATAAATCTTGTGCATCCAATAGGTGTGTTTGTGTCATTGGATGACCATTTAGGTCATATTCAACCTCCCTAGGTTTATTCTAGTCCAATTAGGGTTTTTAACCAATCTTGTGCATCCAATAGGTGTGTTTGTGCCATTGGATGAACATTTAGGGCATTTTCGTCTTCTCTTGGCTTATTCTTTTCCAATTAGTGTTTTTAACAAATATTGTGCATCCAATAAGTGTGTTTGTATCATTGGATAAACATTTAGGTCTTTTCGTCCTCTCTTAGCTTATTCTAGTCCAATTAGGGTTTCTAACCAATCTTGTGCATCCAATAGGTGTGTTTATGTCATTGAATTAACATTTAGATCATTTTCGTCCTCCCTAGGTTTATCCTAGTCCAATTAGAGTTTTTAACCAATCTTGTGCATC
>NW_027337019.1:1102-3831 GCF_000331145.2 Cicer arietinum | reverse complement strand
AAAGTATATTTCAGATTGATATCATTGTTAGTTTCATTGTTATTGAAAGAAAGATTGAAGACAGTTTATATAGTTTCTGGAAAAACATATTAATCAATCGATTTACCAATCGATTTCGTAAAGTGATAAACCAGTCTAATCGATTTGCCAATCGATTATCGTGTGTCTTGTTTTTCTTGAATCTTGAAACTATATAAGCCAATCGATTTACCAATCGATTTCGTAAAGTGATAAACCAGTCTAATCGATTTGCCAATCGATTATCGTGTGTCTTGTTTTTCTTGAATCTTGAAACTATATAAGCCAATCGATTTACCAATCGATTTCGTAATCGATTTGTTAAGTCTTCATAATCGATTAACAAATACTTAAAATCGATTTGGTCACATCCTCAGAGTTCACTGGCTTTTCAAAAGGTTCTGTCAATCGATTTGCCAATCGGTTGTGTTTAAGTCAGTGACTCAGCTATTTTGATACTAATCGACGTGCCAATCGATTTGTATGTATTTGTCTGAAAACGTTCTTACCTGGGATTTGGTTCAATCGATTTCCCAATCGATTTCGACCAAATTTAACTTGATTGAAATATTACAACATAGATTGTCCAATCGATTTGTATGTCACAGGAAAAGTTATTTTGCAAGTGATTTTTAAGTAATCGATTTGCCAATCGATTACCCTTAAAACTGGGTTTCCACTGTGACTTATCCAATCGATTTCCCAATCGATTTATTTCAATCAGGTTTACTTTGTGAATTGTATAATCGATTTGTCAATCGATTACCCTCAAAACTGGGGTGCCACTGACTTGTGCATTTTCAATTTCTAATTCAGTCAGTCGATTGCCCAATCGATTATACCAACACAAACAGTTGTGTTTCCTTACACCTTTGTTATGAAATCGATTTCCCAATCGATTTGCTTTAGTCAAAAGTCAACTTTTGTTGATTTCTTGTGTTCCAAGCAACATGTTCCAAGTGTGTAGGATTTGATTGTTGTTCCTGAAATCTTGCTCAATTCAAATATTAGATTTATCATGTATTGTATGAACATTGTTGAATTATTAATTATGTCAAAATTAGGAATCAAAGGATCAAAATCCAACAATCTCCCCCTTTTTGGCATAATTGACAATTCATACAATTGTAACTTGAGCATTTCAAAACAACAAGCATAAGTGTATTATAAACAACATTATTACTTGTTATTAAGTAACAGAGCAAACTATATCATAAGTATCAAAGTAATAACAACATGCAGACAAACATCAACAATGCAACTGTCAAGTTATAATATTTCTCCCCCTTTGTCATTTAAGTCAAAAAGGTAGAAACAATTGCTCCCCCTATGTTAAAGAACATATGCATTGGGTTTGAAACATATAACACAGTGCATCAAAAACAATGAAGTTTGTATGTATAAAGGCAAAATCAATCAATGCAATTAATGAGCAACTTAGATGATTAAGCCAAAAAGATATAACATTTATAAAAATTCATCATACATCACAGAATTATAACAGGTCAGAGCAAAACAGTATGAAACCTAAGGGTCCTAAACACCTAGTGTGGGCTGGTCCTCACTATCATCTAAGGGAGAGGTTGAGACCGCTGTATTAACCTCAGCAGGTGTCTCCTCACCGTGAGTCTCAGGGTTAACTAGGGGGTTTGGGTTAGGTTCATCCGTAGCTTGTCGACCAATCTCTGCGACGTCTTCAAATGACAGTTTGATGCCGAGGTGTGTCTGAATCTCATCCACATTTTGAACAACTGAGTTCAAGGAGGCTTGCATAGTCCTTAAACTTGCTTCTACTCTGGACTGAAATTAACCAATCTTGTGCATGCAATAAGTTCATTTGTGTCATTGGATGAACATTTAGGTCGTTTTCGTCAACCCTAGCCTTATGCTTGTCGAATTAGGGTTTTTAACCAATCTTGTGCATCCTATAGGTGTGTTTGTGTCATTGTATGAACATTTTGGTCGTTTTCGTCCTCCCTAGACTTTTTCTTGTCCAATTAAGGTTTTTAACCAATCTTGTTCATGCAATAAGTTCATTTGTGTCATTGGATGAACATTTAGGTCATTTTCGTCCTCCCTAGACTTTTTCTTGTCCAATTAAGGTTTTTAACCAATCTTGTGCATCCAATATGTTCATTTGTGTCGTTGGATTGACATTTAGGTCATTTTCGTCCTCCCTAGACTTTTTCTTGTCCAATTAAGGTTTTTAACCAATCTTGTGCATCCAATATGTTCATTTGTGTCGTTGGATTGACATTTAGGTCATTTTCGTCCTCCCTAGACTTTTTCTTGTCCAATTAAGGTTTTTAACCAATCTTGTGCATCCAATATGTTCATTTGTGTCGTTGGATTGACATTTAGGTCATTTTCGTCCTCCCTAGACTTTTTCTTGTCCAATTAAGGTTTTTAACCAATCTTGTGCATCCAATATGTTCATTTGTGTCGTTGGATTGACATTTAGGTCATTTTCGTCCTCCCTAGACTTTTTCTTGTCCAATTAAGGTTTTTAACCAATCTTGTGCATCCAATATGTTCATTTGTGTCGTTGGATTAACATTTAGGTCATTTTCGTCCTGCCTAGGTTTATTCTTGTCCAATTAGGGTTTTTAACAAATCTTGTGCACCCAATAGGTGTGTTTGTGTCATTGGATGAACATTTAGGTCATTTTCGTCCTCCCTGGCCTAATTCTTGTCCAATTAGGGTTTTTAAC
>NW_027337019.1:0-263 GCF_000331145.2 Cicer arietinum | reverse complement strand
TGTGCATCCAATAGGTGTGTTTGTGTCATTGGATGAACACTTAGGTCATTTTCGTCTTCTCTAGACTTATTCTTGTCCAATTAAGGTTTTTAACCTATCTTGTGCATGCAATAAGTTCATTTGTGTCATTGGATTAACATTTAGGTCACTTTCGTAAACCCTAGTCTTATGCTTGTCAAATTAGGGTTTTTAACCAACCATGTGCATCCTATAGGTGTGTTTGTGTCATTGTATGAACATTTTGGTCATTTTCGTCCTCCCTA
>NW_027337018.1:0-269 GCF_000331145.2 Cicer arietinum | reverse complement strand
TCCTACCTAGGCTTATTCTTGTCCAACTAGGGTTTTTAACCAATCTTGTGCATCCAATAGGTGTGTTTGTGTCGTTGGCTGAACATTTAGGTCATTTTCGTCCTCCCTAGAGTTTATTCTAGTCCAATTAGGGTTTTTAACCAATCTTGTGCATCCATTAGGTGTGTTTGTGTCATTTGATGAACATTTAGTTCATTTTCGTCCTACCTAGGTTTATTCTAGTGCAATTAGGGTTTTTAACCAATCTTGTGCATCCAATAGGTGTGTTT
>NW_027337017.1:1110-1531 GCF_000331145.2 Cicer arietinum | reverse complement strand
ATGCACAAGATTGGTTAAAAACCCAAGTTGGACAAGAATAAACCTAGGGAGGACAAAAATGACGAAAATGTTCATCCAATGACACAAACACACGTATTGAATACACAAGAAAGGTTAAAAACCCTAATTGGACTAGAATAAACCTAGGGAGGACGAAAATGACCTAAATTTTCATCCAATGACAGAAATGTACTTAATCGATGCACAAGATTGGTTAAAAATACTAGTTCGACAAGAATAAGTCTAGGTGGGACAAAAATGACCTAAATGTTCAACCAAAGATACAAACACACCTATTGGATGCACAAGATTGGTTAAAAACCCTAATTGGTCTAGAACAAACCTAGGGAGGACGAAAATGACCTAAATGTTCATCCAATGACACAAACACACCTATTGTATGCAAAAGATTGGTTAAAAA
>NW_027337017.1:0-963 GCF_000331145.2 Cicer arietinum | reverse complement strand
ATGAACTTATTGGATGCACAAGATTGTTTAAAAACCCTAATTGGACAAGAATAAGCCAAAGGACGACGAAAACGACCAAAATGTTCATCCAATGGAACAAATGAACTTATTGGATGCACAAGATTGGTTAAAAACCCAAGTTCGACAAGAATAAGTCTAGGTAGGACGAAAATGACCTTAATGTTCATCCAATGATACAAACACACCTATTGGATGCTCAAGATTGGTTAAAAACCCTAATTGGTCTCGAACAAACATAGGGAGGAAGAAAATGACCTAAATGTTCATCCAATGACACAAACACACCTATTGTTTGCACAAGATTGGTTAAAAACCCTAATTGGACAAGAATAAGTCAAGGGAGGATGAAAATGACCTAAACGTTCATCCAATGACACAAACACACCTATTGTAAGCACAAGATTGGTTAAAAACCCTAATTGGACAAGAATAAGTCAAGGGAGGATGAAAATGACCTAAATGTTCATCCAATGACACAAACACACCTATTGTAAGCACAATGTTCATCCAATGATACAAACACACCTATTGGATGCTCAAGATTGGTTAAAAACCCTAATTCGACAAGAATAAGTCTAGGAAGGACGAAAATGACCTAAATGTGCATCCATTGACAGAAATGATCTTATTGGATGCACAAGATTGGTTAAAATCCTTAATTGGACAAGAATAAGTCTACGTAGGACGAAAATGACCTTAATGTTCATCCAATGATACAAACACACCTATTGGATGCTCAAGATTGGTTAAAAACCCTAATTCGACAAGAATAAGTCTAGGAAGGACGAAAATGACCTAAATGTGCATCCATTGACAGAAATGATCTTATTGGATGCACAAGATTGGTTAAAATCCTTAATTGGACAAGAATAAGTCTACGTAGGACGAAAATGACCTTAATGTTCATCCAATGATACAAACACACCTATTGGATGCTCAAGA
>NW_027337016.1:19018-20639 GCF_000331145.2 Cicer arietinum | reverse complement strand
TATTCTTGTCCAATTAGGGTTTTTAACCAATCTTGTGCAACCAATAAGTTCATGTGTGTCATTTAATGAACATTTAGGTCATTTTCGTGTGCCCTAGGTTTATTCTAGTCCATGTAGGGTTTTTAACCAATCTTGTGCATCCCATAGGCGTCTTTGTGTCATTGGATGAACATTTAGGTCCTTTTCCTCTTCCCTAGTCTTATTCTTGTCCAATTAGGGTTTTTAACCAATCTTGTGCATCCAATAGGTGTGTTTGTGTCACTGGATGAACATTTAGTTTATTTTCGTCCTCCCTAGGCTTATTCTTGTCCAATTAGGGTTCTTAACCAATCTTGTGCATCCAATAGGTGTGTTTGTGTCACTGGATGAACATTTAGTTTATTTTCGTCCTCCCTAGGCTTATTCTTGTCCAATTAGGGTTCTTAACCAATCTTGTGCATCCAATAGGTGTGTTTGTGTCACTGGATGAACATTTAGTTTATTTTCGTCCTCCCTAGGCTTATTCTTGTCCAATTAGGGTTCTTAACCAATCTTGTGCATCCAATAGGTGTGTTTGTGTCACTGGATGAACATTTAGGTCATTTTTGTCCTCCCAAGGTTTATTCTAGTCCAATTAGGGTTTTTAACTAATCTTATTCTTCCAATAAGTTCATTTGTGTCATGGGATTAACATTTAGGTCTTTTTCGCCCTCCCTAGACTTATTCTTGTCCAATTACGGTTTTTAACCAATCTTGTGTATCCAATAGGAGTGTTTGTTTTATTGGATGAACATTTAGGTCATTTTCGTCCTTCCTAGACTTATTCTTGTTCAACTAGGGTTTTAACCAATCTTGTGCATCCAATAAGTTCATTTGTGTCAGGGGATTAACATTTAGGTCTTTTTCGCCCTCCCTAGACTTATTCTTGTTCAACTAGGGTTTTAACCAATCTTGTGCATCCAATAAGTTCATTTGTGTCAGGGGATTAACATTTAGGTCTTTTTCGCCCTCCCTAGACTTATTCTTGTTCAACTAGGGTTTTAACCAATCTTGTGCATCCAATAAGTTCATTTGTGTCAGGGGATTAACATTTAGGTCTTTTTCGCCCTCCCTAGACTTATTCTTGTTCAACTAGGGTTTTAACCAATCTTGTGCATCCAATAAGTTCATTTGTGTCAGGGGATTAACATTTAGGTCTTTTTCGCCCTCCCTAGACTTATTCTTGTTCAACTAGGGTTTTAACCAATCTTGTGCATCCAAAAAGAGTGTTTGTTTTATTGGATGAACATTTAGGTCATTTTCGTCCTCCCTAGGCTTATTCTTGTCCAATTAGGGTTTTTAACCAATCTTATTGTTCCAATAAGTTCAGTTGTGTCTTGGGATTATCATCTAGGCCTTTTTCGTCCTCCCTAGGCTTATTCTTGTCCAATTAGGGGTTTTAACCAATCTTGTGCATCCAAAAAGAGTGTTTGTTTTATTGGATGAACATTTAGGTCATTTTCGTCCTTCCTAGACTTATTCTTGTCCAACTAGGGTTTTTAACCAATCTTGTGCATCCAATAGGTGTTTTAGAGTCATTGGATGAACATTTAGGTCATTTTCGTCCTCCCTAGTCTTATTCTTGTCCAATTAGGGTTTTTAA
>NW_027337016.1:0-1763 GCF_000331145.2 Cicer arietinum | reverse complement strand
TTTTTAACCAATCTTGTGCATCCAATAAGTTCATTTGTATCATTGGATTAACATTTAGGTCATTTTCGTTCTCCCTAGGCTTATTCTTGTCCAATTAGGGTTTTTAATCAATCTTGTGCAACCAATAAGTTCATTTGTGTCATTGGATGGACATTTGGGTTATTTTTGTCATCCCTAGGTTTATTCTAGTCCAATTAGGGTTTTTAACCAATCTTGTGCATCCAATAGGTGTGTTTATGTCATTGGATGAACATTAAGGTCATTTTCGTCCTCCCTAGTCTTATTCTTGTCCAATTAGGGTTTTTAATCAATCTTGTGCATCCAATAGGTGTGTTTATGTCATTGGATGAACATTAAGGTCATTTTCGTCCTCCCTAGTCTTATTCTTGTCCAATTAGGGTTTTTAATCAATCTTGTGCATCCAATAGGTGTGTTTATGTCATTGGATGAACATTAAGGTCATTTTCGTCCTCCCTAGTCTTATTCTTGTCCAATTAGGGTTTTTAATCAATCTTGTGCATCCAATAGGTGTGTTTATGTCATTGGATGAACATTTAGGTCATTTTTGTCCTCCCTAGGCTTATTCTTGTCCAGTTAGGGTTTTTAACGAATCTTATGCATCCAATAAATTCATTTGTTTCATTGGAAGAACAATTAGGTCATTTTCGTCTGCCCTAGTTTTATTCTAGTCCATGTAGGGTTTTGAACCAATCTAGTGCATCCAATAGGTGTCTTTGTTTCATTGGATGAACATTTAGGTCCTTTTCGTCCTCCCTAGTCTTATTCTTGTCCAATTAGGGTTTTTAACCAATCTGGTGCATCCAATAAGTTTATTTGTGTCATTGGATTTACATTTAGGTCATTTTTGTCCGCCCAAGGTTTATTCTAGTCCAATTAGGGTTTTTAACCAATCTTGTGCATCCAATAGGTGTGTTTGTGTCATTGGACGAACATTTAGGTCACTTTTGTCCTCCCTAGGCTTATTCTAGTCCAATTATGGTTTTTAACCAATCTTGTGCATCCAATAGGTGTGTTTGTGTCATTGGATGAACATTTAGGTTATTTTTGTCCTCCCTTGGCTTCTTCTTATCAAAATAGGTTTTTTAACCAATCATGTGCATCCAACAGGTGTGTTTGTGTCATTGGATGAACATTTAGGTCATTTTTGTCATCCCTAGGTTTATTCTAGTCCAATTAGGGGTTTTAACCAATCTTGTGCATGCAATAGGTGTGTATTTGTCATTGGATGAACATTTAAGTATTTTTTGTCCTCCCTAGGCATATTCTTGTGCAGTTAGGGTTTTTAACCAATCTTGTGCATCCAATAAGTTCATTTGTATTATTGGATTAACATTTAGGTCATTTTAGTTCTCCCTAGGCTTATTCTTTTCATTAAGGTTTAATCTTGTGCATCCAATAGGTGTGTTTGTGTCATTAGATGAACATTTAGGTCATTTTTGTGCTCCCTAGGCTTATTCTTGTCCAATTAGGGTTTTTAACCAATCATGTGCATCATATAGGTGTGTTTGTGTCATTGGATGAACATTTAGTTCATTTTCATCCTCCCTAAACTTATTCCTGTCCAACTATGGTTTTTAACCAATCTTGTGCATTGAATAGGTGTGTTTGTGTCATTGGATGAACATTGACGTCATTTTCGTCCTCCCTAGGCTTGATCTTTTCCAATTAGCGTTTTTAACCAATCTTATTCTTCCAATAAGTTCATTCGTGTCATGGGATTAACATTTTGGTCTCTTTCATCC
>NW_027337015.1:0-1292 GCF_000331145.2 Cicer arietinum | reverse complement strand
ATCGATTTACCAATCGATTACCCTTAAAACTGGGGTGTCACTGTGACTTGTCCAATCGATTTCTCAATCGATGTATTTCAATCAAGATTACTTGTGAAATGTATAATCGATTTGCCAATCGATTACCCTCAAAACTGGGGTGCTACTGACTTGTGCAATTTTCATTTCTAATTTAGTCAGTCGATTGCCCAATCGATTATACCAACACAAACAGTTGTGTTTCCTTACACCCTTGTTATGAAATCGATTTCCCAATCGATTTGCTTCAGTCAAAAATCAACTTTTGTTGATTTCTTGTGTTCCAAGCAACCTGTTCCAAGTGTGTAGGATTTGATTGTTGTTCCTGAAATCTTGCTCAATTCAAATATTAGATTTATCATATAGTGTATGAACATTGTTGATTTGTTAATTATGTCAAAATTAGGAATCAAAGGATTAAAATCCAACAATCTCCCCCTTTTTGGCATAATTGACAATTCATACAATTGTAACTTGAGGATTTCAAAACAACAAGCATAAGTGTATTATAAACTACATTATTAATTATTATTATTATGTATCAGAGCAAAACATCATCAGAACATCAGATTGTAAAGATAATGCAACTATCAAGTTATAATTTTTCTCCCCCTTTGTCAGTTAAGTCAAAAAGGTAGAAAAAACAATTCCTCCCCCTATGTTACATAACATAAGCATTGGGTTTGAAATCAATCGTAAAACATAGTGCATCAGAAACAATGAAGTTCAAGTGTATCAGGTCAAAAACAATCATAGCAATTAATGAGCAACTTAGATGATATATCATTTAAAAAAATTCATCATACATCACATAATTATAACAGGTTAGAGCAAAACAGTATGAAACCTAAGGGTCCTAATCACCTAGTCTAGGCTGGTCCTCACTATCATCTATGGGAGAGGTTGAGACCGCTGTATTAACCTCAGCAGGTGTCTCCTCACCGTGAGTCTCAGGGTTATCTAGGGGATTTGGGTTAGGTTCATCTGCAGCTTGACGACCAATATCCGCGATGTCTTCAAATGACAGTTTGATGCCGAGGTGTGCTTGAATCGCATCCACATCTTGAACAACCGAGTTCAAGGAGGCTTGCAGAGTCCTTAAACTTGCTTCCAATCTGGACTGAGATTCCAACACTTTGGCATTGTGTGCCATCTGAGCTTCAATGAATTCCATTATTCTGTTCACAAAATCAGGAGCAGCAGATTCAGTGACTGGTTGAGGCTGAGGCTGAGGTTGAGGCTGGGCTGGTTCAACAGCAGCTTGAGGTCTTATC
>NW_027337014.1:0-1618 GCF_000331145.2 Cicer arietinum | reverse complement strand
CGATGAACAGTGTTGCGACTGATCTGCTGAAAATAAACGAAAAGCTACAAAGAAGGGGTAAACCGGAATTGGGACACGATTTACCAAAAAAATCTCACCGAATATTGGAATGTTAGAAAAGAGAAACTATAATTATATTCCCTAATTGTTGGGAACTCGACAGCGGAATAGAGGCGGGATCGTTCAAGGAGGATCGAAATAGGCTCTAGATACCATGTTGAAGTTGTGGGATTTTAGAGAAAACGATGAGAGAAAATAATAAGGGTTTGAATATTATTGATAATAGCTTTATGATAACTTAATTACAAATAACTGAATACTAATCTCTATTTATAGAGAAACATAGACTCAATCCTAAATAAGGAATAAATCATAATAATAATGAGAGATATTCTAAGATTCTCTATGACTATAAGTTGATCATAGAAAATAACTCAAGATACTCTAATATAATATAAAAGATATTATAAGATATTTTTTAATATTCTAACACTAAGTTCATGTAATTTAAGTGTACGTTTGACATGCCATAACTGATTTTCGGATTATATTGAACTTGAAAAAGCTTTGTTTGAGTACAGGGACTTTATCTTGAACTTGAATTGATCATCCCAATATGAGCTGATCATGTAATTTAGCATTGATATATATATATAAAAGATAATGAGGTCTTTTACAGCGCTTTGGCAATAAGCGATGTATAAGACATTTAAAAAAACAGCCCTATTACATATGAAAACAAAGAGGTCTTTTATAGCGCTTGTTGCTAAAGCGCTGTAAAAGGCTTCTAAAAATTAAAATAATGAGGTCTTTTACAATGCTTGTGGACAAGCGCTGTAAAAGGCTTCTAAAACAGCGTTGTAATAGGGTTTTAAAAAATAAAATAAGGAGATATTTTTCGTCGCTCTTTCAAAAAAGCGTTGTAATAGGGTTTTATATATAGCTGAAAACCGTTTTAGTTTCCTCTTTATTATGTAAACATCACTACGCTAGTGTCCTCCTCCGCTTCATTGTTCTTCTCATTGCGAACCCTATCATATGTGTTATTATCCCTACGAACCATATTGCCACTATCATCTTCATTTCTAACCATCTCCATCTGTGTTATTATCCCTACGAACCATTGTAACACCCAAAATTTTATAATAAACTACTTTATTAATTAAATAGAATTTTAAATAATTAATTTGATGACTAATATTATTTTAGAATATATGTTGATAAATTTCGTGGCTAATTTTCGTTATATGAATGCTTTCTATGATGTGTTAGTTTGATACATGTTATATTACATGAGCGATATAAATAATACATATTATATTTTGTTATTTGATATATTTAAAAAAAAAATAGTATTTTAGTGTAATATATATTTTAAAGAAAAAGATTTTATGCGATTTTACGTGTATATACATGTAACCAATTAATGTAATATTTTTATGTGCGCTTGACTTATGTTAAGTATGCAGATAGTTATATTTCAATTATTTATAACTATTTTCTATTTTTAATTATTTTTTTATGAATAATTATCTTGATATTGAATTGATATTGCGTTTGATTTCGTTTATTTTTAAATACTTGTTATGGTATTGTGATTTTATATATATTTATTATG
>NW_027337013.1:0-854 GCF_000331145.2 Cicer arietinum | reverse complement strand
ATGATTTGGAGCTTGCCGCAGTTGTTTTCGCATTGAAGATCTGGAGGCACTATTTATATGGGTGCACGTTCACCGTGTTCAGCGACCATAAAAGCTTGAAATATTTGTTTGATCAGAAGGAGTTGAACATGCGCCAGAGACGATGGATGGAGACTCTCAAGGATTTTGATTTCACACTGCAGTACCACCCTGGGAAGGCCAATGTAGTGGCTGGTGCGTTGAGCAGAAGAAGTGTATCGGTGTCTTCACTGATTATGGCTAGACAACAAGAGTTGTGGGAAGCTTTTAGGGACTTGCACTTGAACGTAGAGTTTGCACCGGGAATTTTGAAATTCGGAATGATTAAGATCTCGAGTGGACTACTTGAGGACATTGCAAATTCTCAAGATGACGTCTTAATTCAGGAGAAGAGGAATCTATTAGTGCAAGGGAAGACGACTGAGTTCAAGATTGGGGCAGATAATGTTTTGCGGTGTAATGGTAGGATTTGTGTACCAGCCATTACAGATATGCGGAAAACGATTTTAGAAGAGGCGCATAAGAGTAAGCTGAGTATTCATCCTGGGGCAACAAAGATGTATCAGGATTTGAGGCAGAATTATTGGTGGCCAGGAATGAAGAAACATGTGGCGGAATATGTATCCACTTGTCTAACTTGTCAGAAAGCGAAGGTGGAACATCAGCGACCTGCTGGGATGTTGCAACCTTTAGATATACCTGAATGGAAGTGGGACAGCATTTCCATGGATTTTATAATCGGATTGCCAAAGACAAGGAAGAAGAATGATTCGATATGGGTGATAGTGGACTGACTGACTAAATCTGCTCACTTTTTGCCGGTAAGGACCACCTAT
>NW_027337012.1:0-2509 GCF_000331145.2 Cicer arietinum | reverse complement strand
TTAGGGTTTTTAACAAATCTTGTGCATCCTATAAGTTCATTTGTGTCATTGGATTATCATTTCAGTCCAACTCGGGTTTTTAATCAATCTTGTGCATCCAATATATGTGTCTTTGTCTCATTCGAGGAATTTTTAGGTCATTTTCGTTCTCCCTAGGCTTATTCTTGTGTATCAAATAAGTTCATTTGTGTCATTGGATAAACATTTTCGTCATATTTGTTCTCCCTATGCTTATTGTTGTCCAATTAGGGTTTTTAACCAATCTTGTGCATCCAATAGGTGTGTTTGTGTCATTGGATGAACATTTAGATCATTTTCGTCCTCCCTAGGCTTATTCTTGTCAAATTAAGGTTTTTAACCAATGTTGTGCATCCAATAAGTTCATTTGTGTCATTGGATGAACATTTACGTTATTTTAGTCCTCCCTAGGCTTATTCTTGTCCAATTACGATTTTTAACCAATCTTGTGCATCCAATAGTAGTGTTTGTGTCATTGGATGAACATTTACGTCATTTTCGTCCTCCCTAGGCTTATTCTTGTCCAATTAAGGTTTTTAACCAATCTTGTGCATCGAATAAGTTCATTTGTGTCATTGGATGAACATTTACGTCATTTTCGTCCTCCCTAGGCATATTCTTGTCCAATTAGGGTTTTTATCCAATCTTGTGCATCCAATAGTAGTGTTTGTGTCATTGGATGAATATTTAGGTAATTTTTATCCTCCCTAGGCTTATTCTTGTCAAATTAAGGTTTTTAACCAATGTTGTGCATCGAATAAGTTCATTTGTGTCATTGGATGAACATTTACGTCATTTTCGTCCTCCCTAGGCATATTCTTGTCCAATTAGGGTTTTTATCCAATCTTGTGCATCCAATAGGTGTGTTTGTGTCATTGGATGAACATATAGGTCATTTTCGTCCTCCCTATGCTTATTCTTGTTCAATTAATGTTTCTAAAAAATCTTGTACATCCAATAACTTCATTTGTGTCATTGGATGAACATTTAGGTCATTTTCGTCCACCCTAGGCTTATTATTATCCAATTAGGGTTTTTAAACAATCTTGTGCATCCATTAGGTTTGTTTGTGTCATTTGATGAACATTTAGGTCATTTTCGTCCTCCCTAGGCTTATTCTTGTTCAATTAGGGTTTTTATCCAATCTTGTGCATCCAATAGGTGTCTTGTGTCATTGGATGAACATTTACGTTATTTTCATCCTCCCTAGGCTTATTCTTGTTCAATTAGGGTTTTTATCCAATCTTGTGCATCCAATAGGTGTCTTGTGTCATTGGATGAACATTTACGTTATTTTCATCCTCCCTAGGCTTATTCTTGTTCAATTAGGGTTTTTATCCAATCTTGTGCATCCAATAGGTGTCTTGTGTCATTGGATGAACATTTACGTTATTTTCATCCTCCCTAGGCTTATTCTTGTTCAATTAGGGTTTTTATCCAATCTTGTGCATCCAATAGGTGTCTTGTGTCATTGGATGAACATTTACGTTATTTTCATCCTCCCTAGGCTTATTCTTGTTCAATTAGGGTTTTTATCCAATCTTGTGCATCCAATAGGTGTCTTGTGTCATTGGATGAACATTTACGTTATTTTCATCCTCCCTAGGCTTATTCTTGTTCAATTAGGGTTTTTATCCAATCTTGTGCATCCAATAAGTTCATTTGTGTCATTGGACGAATATTTAGGTCATTTTTCGTCCTCCCTAGGTTTATTCTTGTCCAATTAGGGTTTTAACAAATCTTGTGCATCCTATAAGTTCATTTGTGTCATTGGATGAACATTTAGTTCATTTTCATCCTACCTAGGCCTATTGTTGGCCAATTAGGGCATTTAACCAATCTTCTGCATCCAATAGGTCCGTTTGTGTCATTGGATGAACATTTAGGTCATTTTCGTCCACCCTAGGCTTATTATTGTCCAATTAGGGTTTTTTAACAAATCTTGTGCATCCATTAGGTTTGTTTGTGTCATTTGATGAATATTTAGGTCATTTTCGTTCTCCCTAGGCTTATTCTTGTGTATCAAATAAGTTCATTTGTGTCATTGGATAAACATTTTGGTCATATTTGTTCTCCCTATGCTTATTGTTGTCCAATTAGGATTTTTAACCAATCTTGTGCATCCAATAGGTGTGTTTGTGTCATTGGATGAACATTTAGATCATTTTCGTCCTCCCTAGGCTTATTCTTGTCAAATTAAGCCTTTTAACCAATGTTGTGCATCCAATAAGCTAATTTCTGTCATTGGATGAACATTTACGTTATTTTCATCCTCCCTAGGCTTATTCTTGTCCAATTACAGTTTTTAACAAATCTTGTGCATCCAATAGGTGTGTTTGTGTCATTGGATGAACATTTACGTCATTTTCTTCCTCCCTAGGATTATTCTTGTCCAACTATGGTTTTTAACCAATGTAGTGCATCCAATAAGTTCATTTGTATAATTGGATGAACATTTACGTCATTTTCATCCTTCCTAGGCTTATTCTTG
>NW_027337011.1:1419-1672 GCF_000331145.2 Cicer arietinum | reverse complement strand
AGGGAGGACGAAAATGACCTAAATGTTCATCCAATGACACAAACACACTTATTGGATGCAAAGATTGGTTAAAAACCCTAATTGGACAAGAATAAGGCTAGGGTTGGCGAATATGACCTAAATGTTAATCCAATGACACAAATGAAATTATTGCTTGCACAAGATTGGTTAAAAACCTTAATTGGACAAGAATAAGTCTAGGGAGGACGAAAATGACCTAAATGTTAATCCAATGACACAAATGAACTTATTG
>NW_027337011.1:0-1313 GCF_000331145.2 Cicer arietinum | reverse complement strand
ACAAGATTGGTTAAAAACCCTAATTGGACAAGAATAAGGCTAGGTTTGACGAAAATGACCTAAATGTTAATCCAATGACACAAATGAACATATTGGATGCACAAGATTGGTTAAAAACCTTAATTGATCAAGAATAAGGCTAGGGAGGACGAATATGACCAAAATGTTCATCCAATGACACAAACACACCTATAGGATGCACAAGATTGGTTAAAAACCCGAATTGGACTTGAAGAAACCTAGGGAGGACGGAAATTACTTAAATGTTCATCCAATGACACAAATGAACTTATTAAATGCACAAGATTGGTTAAAAACCCTAATTGGACAAGGATAAGCCTAGGAAAGACGAAAATGACCTAAATGTTCATCCAACGACACACACACACCTATTGGATGAACAAGATTGGTTAAAAACCCTAATTGGACAAGAATAAGTCTAGGGAGGACGAAAATGACCTAAATGTTCATCCAATGACACAAACACACCTATTGGATGCACAAGATTGGTTAAAAACCCTAATTGGACAAGAATAAGTCTAGGGAGGACGAAAATGACCTAAATGTTCATCCAATGACACAAACACACCTATTGGATGCACAAGATTGGTTAAAAACCCTAATTGGACAAGAATAAGTCTAGGGAGGACGAAAATGACCTAAATGTTCATCCAATGACACAAACACACCTATTGGATGCACAAGATTGGTTAAAAACCCTAATTGGACAAGAATAAGCCTAGGGAGGACGAAAATGACCTAAATGTTCATCCAATGACACAAATGCAATTATTGTATGCAAAAGATTGGTTAAAAACCCTAATTAGACAACAATAAGTCAAGGGAGGACGAAAATGACCTAAATGTTCATCCAATGACACAAACACACCTATTGGATGCACAAGATTGGTACAAGAATAAGTCTAGGGAGGACGAAAATGACCTAAATGTTCATCCAATGACACAAATGAACTTATTGGATGCACAAGATTTGTTAAAAACCCTAATTGGACAAGAATAAGCCTAGGGAGGACGAAAATGACCTAAATGTTAATCCAATGACACAAATGAACTTATTGTATGCACAAGATTGGTTAAAAACCCTAATTAGACAAGAATAAGTCTAGGGAGGACGAAAACGACCTAAATGTTCATCCAATGACACAAACACACCTTTTGGATGCACAAGAATGACTAAAAACCCTAATTGGACTAGAATAAACAAGGGAGGATGAAAATTACCTAAATGTTCATCCAATTACACAAACACACCTATTGGAGGCACAAGATTGGTTAAAAACCCTAATTGGACT
>NW_027337010.1:0-1161 GCF_000331145.2 Cicer arietinum | reverse complement strand
CAACAAAATTAATACAAAATAGATGTTAAAAATAGTTAATAAAAATAGACAATTAAAATTAGTTAAATATATATTAAAGTAAAATATATATTATCTTAATATATTTTTTTTACTAGATATATTATTTTAATCCTAAATATTATTAAAGGGGTGTATTCAAACTTTTAGAAAACTTTAAAGTTGACTTCTTTTATTAGATGATTAAAAATGTTGGTTGTTTATCTATAAAGCCTTGATTTTATTTTTACAATGATATATCATAGAGTAAAGAAACAACAATAATTCATATTGCTATTGATATTGTAGCTATTTGAAAAGGCTAAATTTCCCTTCTTTCTATTCATCGTCTTTGCCGTTATTTTTTCAGGTATACAATTTTTGAATCAAATTCCTTGCACCTATGTGTGTAACTCCCTAAATTTTATAATAATTTATTTTATTAGTTAAGTACGATTTTAAATAATTAATTTAATGTTAAAATTATTTTAGAATATATGATGATAAATTTTTTGACTAATTTTTCGTTATATAGGTGATTTCTATGATGTGCTAGTTTTATAAATATTAGATTACATGAGCGATATAAATACTAAATATTATATTTTATTCTTTGATCTATTTTTTAAAAAATAATAGTATTTTATCTGTATATATATATTTAAAAAAAAAAGAAAGATTTTATACGATATGTGCGTTTGACTGATATTAAGTATGGACGTAGTTATATTTCAATTATTTTTAAAATTTTTCTACTTTTAGTTATTTTTCTTTTATAAATAGTTATCTTGAGATAGTAGTGATATTGTGTTTGATTTCCTTTATTTTTATATACTTGTTATGAGATTGTGATTTTATATATATTTATTAAGATTTAGTAATTAATATATAGTGTTATTTTATTAAGATTTAGTAATTAATATAAAGTGTTGATGTTATATTTATTTATCTTATAATTTCGACTATTCTCTAATGAGGGTAATATTTTAATTTGAGTATTTGGAAAAATAAGTATTATTATATGGATTATTTTGAATATGAGAGTTTTGGTTATTAATGTATTTTAAAAAATTAATTATTTTTATTTTTAAATTATTAGTGTTTGAAATATTAATAATGTTTTATTAATGAAATTGTGTTTTAAAAAAATAAAAATAAAATAAA
>NW_027337009.1:932-1418 GCF_000331145.2 Cicer arietinum | reverse complement strand
AAGTGTTTCTTCCCAACCTTCATCGGCAGTGTCGGCTTCTGTGCTACCATCAATAGATTTGCCATAGAAAGGCAACCCAGATAAAGTTGAGAAATCATCAAAAGTCATTGTAATCCTTTTTCCCTTAATTGAAGCAGTAAAACCTTCTTCAGTCATCTTGAATGTAGAGTAAAACTCTCTGATCAGCCTTGGATAGCTGTCAAGTGTAGAAGACAGAAAACTTTCCAAACCATGAAACCTGAGGTGGTTCTGAAAAGTAAATTCCACAACATCAAAATATTCAAAATCCATGGTTCTAGCTTCATGAATTTTCCTTTTGGCGAAGTCTGTAGAAAAAGATTGCTGTACCTCCTTTTCCTTGGGTGCAGAAACCTTCTTAGGAGGTGGAGAAGAAGTAGGCTTCTTCTTCCTTTTCTGAGTAATTACTTTCATGGCATCAGCCATGAGCTTTTCAGTAGGCGGCTCTTTGCGTTTCTTCGACTTTTC
>NW_027337009.1:0-540 GCF_000331145.2 Cicer arietinum | reverse complement strand
TTGTGTAGATTCGAAGTAGGTAGAGTGTAGAAAGCAGATTCAAACAAATGCAGAGACAGAAGAATGAAGAACACAAGAGAAAAGCAGAGAAAATCTGGAAAACAAAGTGCAGAAATCGATTTAGAACTGTTCCTTTTATACTCTTGACCTAGTAAATCGATTTCCCAATCGATTAGGTTACCGTTGCTGGGAATCCTCAATCGATTCAGTAATGATGAAGTTCCAACGGCTAGTTACTTTGAGTAACGGTCATATTTTAAATCGATGTTCAAATCAAATTCCAGTTTTACTTAATTGATTCCCAAATCGATTGTCTTAAGGTTGAACACTTAGCTAATCGATTTCCACATCGATGCTCGTGAAGGTTAAAAAAAAATTTTCTGAAATTTTGAATCCTGGGCTGACGTAATCGATTCCCAAATCGATTTTATAAACCTTTTACCGTGCTGGTAATCGATTTCCAAATCGATTTAACTTGAAAACATTACTAAAAAGTACCAGAATCAACAAAAACTCATACTTCACTAGGATCAATGATCC
>NW_027337008.1:855-1337 GCF_000331145.2 Cicer arietinum | reverse complement strand
GAAAGAAAGAGAAAGGAAAGAAAACAAGAAAACTTCTTCCTCTCCCTCCCTGCGCGCGCAAGACCCCTTCTTCTTCCTTCTTCCATTTTCGATTTTCTTTGCTTCCTTTAAGTTCGAGAATTGAAACCCAAGGCTAGTGGGTGAGAAAGATCAAGTTCCCAAATCCTTTCTTCTTCTCGGATTCGAAAACGGTGTTAGGGATTTCAAAACCGTCAAACACAAACCTCCCCGTTTCATGTAGATCTAAGCTTCGTTTCGCGAAGAGATAGAAGGGAAAGTTGCTCACTACCACGCTACGGTGCTAGGGAACCAACTTTGGAGGCGACGTTGCGAGCGGAGATTTTACCGGATTTACTCGCGGTACCGTAATCGAACGTTAAAGCTAACGTGAAGGTAAGGGCTCCTTCCAAACTTTTAGTTTGCATTTAGGGACTTATCTGTGGTTGTGTGGAAATGAATTTGTTAGGGTTGAAGTGTTGATT
>NW_027337008.1:0-205 GCF_000331145.2 Cicer arietinum | reverse complement strand
CTTAATGTTCGTTTTGAAAATCATTTAAGTTAAATGAGTATTAAGAATGGGGAATCTCTTAATGTCTTGTTTACTTAATGTTCGTTTTGGAAATCATTTAAGTTAAAAGAGTATTAAGAATGGGGAATATCTTAATATTTCTTTTTGCTTAATGTTTGTTGTGAAAATCGTTTAAGTCAAATGAGTATTAAAAATGGGGAATCTT
>NW_027337007.1:0-1970 GCF_000331145.2 Cicer arietinum | reverse complement strand
ACTTATTGGATGCATAAGATTGGTTAAAAACCCTAATCGGACAAGAATAAGCCTAGGGAGGACTAATGTGACCTAAATATTAATCCAATGACACAAGTGAACTTATTGCATGAACAAGATTGGTTAAAAACAATAATTGCACAAGAATAAGTATAAGGAGGATGAAAATAACCTAAATGTTCATCCAATGACACAAACACACCTTTTGGATGCACAAGATTGGTTAAAAACCCTAATTGGACTAGAATAAACCTAGGGAGCACGAAAATGACCTAAATGTTAATCAATTGACACAAATACATATATTGGATGCACAAGATTGGTTAAAAAACCCTAATTGGACAATAATAAGTCTAGGGAGGACAAAAATGACCAAAATGTTAATCCAATGACATAAATGAACTTATTGGATGCACAAGATTGGTTAAAAACCCTAATTGGACAAGAATAAGCCTAGGGAGGACGAAAATGACCAAAATGTTAACCCAATGACACAAATGAACCTATTGGATGCACAAGATTGGTTAAAAACCCTAATTGGACAAGAATAAGCCTAGGGAGGACACAAATGACCTAAATGTTCATCCAATGACACAAATGAACTTATTGTATGCACAGGATTGGTTAAAAACCCTAATTAGACAATAATAAGTCTAGGGAGGACGAAAATGACCTCAATGTTAATTGGATGCACAAGATTGGTTAAATACTCTAATTGGACAAGCATAAGGCTAGGGTTGACAAAAATGACCTAAATGTTAATTCAATGACACAAATGAACTTATTGCATGCACAAGATTGGTTAAAAACCTTAATTGGACTAGAATAAGTCTAGGGAGAACGAAAAACCTATTGGATGCACAAGATTTGTTAAAAACCCTAATTGAACTAGAATAAACTCAAGGAGGACGAAAATAACTTAAATGTTAATCCAATGACACAAATGAACTTATTAGATGCACAAGATTGGTTAAAAAGCCTAATTAGACAAGCATAAGCCTAGGGAGGACGAAAATGACCTAAATGTTCATCCAATGACACAAACACACCTATTGGATGCACAAGATTGGTTTAAAACCTTAATTGGACTAGAATAAACCTAGGGAGGGCGAAAATGACCTAAATGTTAATCCAATGACACAAATGAACATATTGGATGCACAAGATTATTTAAAAACTATAATTGGACAAGAATAAGCCTAGGGAGGACGAAAAAGGCCTAAATGTTCATCCAACGACAGAAATGAACTTATTAAATGCACAAGATTGGTTAAAAACCCTAATTGGACAAGAATAAGCCTAGGGAGGACGAAAATGATCTAAATGTTCATCCAATGACAAAAACACACCTATTGAAGGCACAAGATTGGTTAAAAACCCTAATTGGACAAGAATAAGCCTAGGGAGGACGAAAATGATCTAAATGTTCATCCAATGACAAAAACACACCTATTGAAGGCACAAGATTGGTTAAAAACCCTAATTGGACAAGAATAAGCCTAGGGAGGACGAAAATGATCTAAATGTTCATCCAATGACAAAAACACACCTATTGAAGGCACAAGATTGGTTAAAAACCCTAATTGGACAAGAATAAGCCTAGGGAGGACGAAAATGATCTAAATGTTCATCCAATGACAAAAACACACCTATTGAAGGCACAAGATTGGTTAAAAACCCTAATTGGACAAGAATAAGCCTAGGGAGGACGAAAATGATCTAAATGTTCATCCAATGACAAAAACACACCTATTGAAGGCACAAGATTGGTTAAAAACCCTAATTGGACAAGAATAAGCCTAGGGAGGACGAAAATGACCTAAATGTTCATCCAATGACACAAATGAACTTATTGTGTGCACAAGATTGGTTAAAAACCCTAATTAGACAATAATCAGTCTAGGGACGACGAAAATGACCTAAATGTTCATCCAATGACACAAAGACACCTGTTGGATGCACAAGATTGG
>NW_027337006.1:0-259 GCF_000331145.2 Cicer arietinum | reverse complement strand
GCATCCAATATGTTTATTTGTGTCATTGGATTAACATTTAGGTCGTCTTCGTCCTCCCTTGGTTTATTCTAGTCCAATTAGGGTTTTTAACCAATCTTGTGCATCCAATAGGTGTGTTTGTGTCATTGCATGAACATTTAGGTCATTTGCATCCTCCCTAGACTTATTCTAGTCCAATTAAGGTTTTTAACCAATATTGTGCATGCAATAAGCTCATTTGTGTCATTGGATGAACATTTAGGTCATTTTCGTCCTCCCT
>NW_027337005.1:0-531 GCF_000331145.2 Cicer arietinum | reverse complement strand
TTCTCCAAAATTTATAACTGTGTTTCGGGTTCCATGTCAGATTTCAAACACTAGCCATAGTCTTTTTAGGATATATGGATTTCGATCCATTTTAGTGGGATGGTATGAAAATCGCCCGAAAAGTCCAGATGAAATCAAGGATCGGGAGACCCTTGTAGCATTCTTCTCCAAAATTTATAACTGTGTTTCGGGTTCCATGTCAGATTTCAAACACTAGCCATAGTCTTTTTAGGATATATGGATTTCGATCCATTTTAGTGGGATGGTATGAAAATCGCCCGAAAAGTCCAGATGAAATCAAGGATCGGGAGACCCTTGTAGCATTCTTCTCCAAAATTTATAACTGTGTTTCGGGTTCCGCGTCAGATTTCAAACACTAGCCATCGTCTTGTTTAAAAATTCGAATTTCGGTCCAATTTAGTCGGGTGGTTCGAAAATTGCCCGAAATGTCCAAATGAAATCGAGGATCAAGAGACTCTTATAGCATTCTTCTCCTAAATTTATAACTGTGTTTCGGGTTTCGTGTCAAAT
>NW_027337004.1:9762-10145 GCF_000331145.2 Cicer arietinum | reverse complement strand
TAATCCAATGACACAAATGAACTTATTGGATGCACAAGATTGGTTAAAAACCTTAATTGGAAATTAATAAGCCTAGGGAGGACGAAAATGACGTAAATGATTTAAATGTTCATCCAATGACACAAACACACCTATTGGATGCACAAGATTGACTAAAAACCCTAATTGGACAAGAATAAGCCTCGGGAGGACGAAAATGACCTAAATTGTCATCCTATGACACAAACACAACTATTGAATACACAAGATTCGTTAAAAACTATAATTGGACAAGAATAAGCCTATGGAGGAAGAAAATGACCTAAATGTTCATCCAATAACACAAACACACCTATTGGATGCACAAGATTTATTAAAAACCCTAATTGGAAAAGAATAAGCCT
>NW_027337004.1:0-6333 GCF_000331145.2 Cicer arietinum | reverse complement strand
CAAAATTGGTTAAAAACACTAATTGGACAAGAATAAGCCTAGGGATGACGAAAATGACCTAAATGTTCATCCAATGACACAAACACACCTATTGGATGCACAAGATTGATTAAAAACCCTAATTGGACAAGAATAAGCCTAAGGAGTACGAAAATGACTAAATGTTCATCCAATGACACAAACACACCTATTGGATGCACAAGATTGATTAAAAACACTAATTGGACAAAAAGAAGCTTTGGGAGGACGAAAACGACCTAAATGTTCATCCAATGACACAAACAAACCTATTGGATGCACAAAATTGGTTAAAAACCCTAATTGGACAACAATAAGCCTAAGGATGACGAAAATGACCTAAATGTTCATCCAATGACACAAACACACCTATTGGATGCACAAGATTGATTAAAAACCCTATTTGGACAAGAATAAGCCTAAGGAGTACGAAAATGACTTAAATGTTCATCCAATGACACATACACACCTATTGGATGCACAAGATTGATTAAAAACACTAATTGGACAAAAAGAAGCTTTGGGAGGACGAAAACGACCTAAATGTTCATCCAATGACACAAACAAACCTATTGGATGCACAAAATTTGTTAAAAACCTTAATTGGACAAGAATAAGCCTAGGGATGACGAAAGTGACCTAAATGTTTGTCCAATGCCACAAACAAACCTATTGGATGCACAAGATTGATTAAAAACCCTAATTGGACAAGTATAAGCCTTGGGAGAACGAAAATGACCTAAATGGTAATCCGAAGACGCAAATGAACTTATTGGAAGCACAAGATTGCTTAAAAACCCTAATTGGACAAGAATAAGCCGAGGGAGGACTAAAATGACCTAAATGTTCATCCATTGACACGAACACGCCTATTGGATCCACAAGATTGATTAAAAACCCTAATTGGGCAATAATAAGCCTAGGGAGGACGAAAATGACCTAAATTTTCATCCAATGGCACAAACACACCTATTTGATCCACAAGATTGGTTAAAAACCCTAATTGGACAAGAATAAGCATAGGGAGGATGAAAATGACCTAAATGTTCATTCAATGACACAATACACCTATTGGATGCACAAGATTAATTAAAAACCCTAATTGGACAAGAATAAGCCTAGGGATGACGGAAATGACCTAAATGTTCATCTAATGACACAAACACACCTATTGGATGCACAAAATTGGTTAAAAACCCTAATTGGACAAGAATAAGCCTAGGGATGACGGAAATGACCTAAATGTTCATCTAATGACACAAACACACCTATTGGATGCACAAGATTGATTAAAAACCCTAATTGGACAAGAATAAGCATAGGGAGGATGAAAATGACCTAAATGTTCATTCAATGACACAATACACCTATTGGATGCACAAGATTAATTAAAAACCCTAATTGGACAATAAGAAGCCTAAGGATGACGAAAATGACCTAAATTTTCATCCAATGACACAAACACACCTATTGGATGCACAAGATTTATTAAAAACCCTAATTGGAAAAGAATAAGCCTTGGGAGGACGAAAATGACCTAAATGTTCATTCAATGACACAATACACCTATTGGATGCACAAGATTTATTAAAAACCCTAATTGGAAAAGAATAAGCCTTGGGAGGACGAAAATGACCTAAATGTTCATTCAATGACACAATACACCTATTGGATGCACAAGATTTATTAAAAACCCTAATTGGAAAAGAATAAGCCTTGGGAGGACGAAAATGACCTAAATGTTCATTCAATAACACAAACACACCTATTCGTTGCACAAGATTCACTAAAAACCCTAAATGTTCATCCAATGACACAAACAAACCTATTGAATGCCCAAAATTTGTTAAAAACCCTGATTGGACAAGAATAAGCCTAGGGATGACGAAAGTGACCTATATGTTAATCCAATGACACAAATGAACTTATTGGATGCACAAGATTGTTTAAAAACCCTAAGTGGAAATGAATAAGCCTAGGGAGACGAAAATGAAAATGTTCATCCAATGACACAAATAAACCTATTGGATGCACAAAATTGGTTAAAAACCCTAATTGGACAAGAATAAGACTAAGGATGACGAAAATGACCTAAATGTTCATCCAATGACACAAACACACCTATTGGATGCACAAGATTGATTAAAAACCCAAATTGGACAAGGATAAGCCTAAGGAGGACGAAAATGACCTAAATGTTCATCCAATGACATAAACACACCTAATGGATGCACAAGATCGATTAAAAACCCTAATTGGATAAAAATAAGACTTGGGAGAACGAAAATGACCTAAATGTTCATCCAATGACACAAATAAACCTATTGGATGCACAAAATTGGTTAAAAACCCTAATTGGACAAGAATAAGACTAAGGATGACGAAAATGACCTAAATGTTCATCCAATGACACAAACACACCTATTGGATGCACAAGATTGATTAAAAACCCAAATTGGACAAGGATAAGCCTAAGGAGGACGAAAATGACCTAAATGTTCATCCAATGACATAAACACACCTAATGGATGCACAAGATCGATTAAAAACCCTAATTGGATAAAAATAAGACTTGGGAGAACGAAAATGACCTAAATGTTCATCCAATGACACAAATAAACCTATTGGATGCACAAAATTGGTTAAAAACCCTAATTGGACAAGAATAAGACTAAGGATGACGAAAATGACCTAAATGTTCATCCAATGACACAAACACACCTATTGGATGCACAAGATTGATTAAAAACCCTAATTGGATAAAAATAAGACTTGGGAGAACGAAAATGACCTAAATGTTCATCCAATGACACAAACAAACCTATTTGATGCACAAAATTGGTTAAAAACCCTAATTGGACAAGAATAAGACTAAGGATGACGAAAATGACCTAAATGATCATCCAATGACACAAATACACCTATTGGATGCACAAGATTAATTAAAAACCCTAATTGGACAAGAATAAGCCATGGGAGGACGAAAATGACCTAAATGTTCATCCATTGACACAAACACGCCTATTGGAAGCACAAGATTGGTTAAAAACCCTAACTAGGATAAGAATAAGCCTAGGGAGGACGTAAATGACCTAAATGTTCATCCATTGACACAAACACGCCTATTGGAAGCACAAGATTGGTTAAAAACCCTAACTAGGATAAGAATAAGCCTAGGGAGGACGTAAATGACCTAAATGTTCATCCATTGACACAAACACGCCTATTGGAAGCACAAGATTGGTTAAAAACCCTAACTAGGATAAGAATAAGCCTAGGGAGGACGTAAATGACCTAAATGTTCATCCATTGACACAAACACGCCTATTGGAAGCACAAGATTGGTTAAAAACCCTAACTAGGATAAGAATAAGCCTAGGGAGGACGTAAATGACCTAAATGTTCATCCATTGACACAAACACGCCTATTGGAAGCACAAGATTGGTTAAAAACCCTAACTAGGATAAGAATAAGCCTAGGGAGGACGTAAATGACCTAAATGTTCATCCATTGACACAAACACGCCTATTGGAAGCACAAGATTGGTTAAAAACCCTAACTAGGATAAGAATAAGCCTAGGGAGGACGTAAATGACCTAAATGTTCATCCATTGACACAAACACGCCTATTGGAAGCACAAGATTGGTTAAAAACCCTAACTAGGATAAGAATAAGCCTAGGGAGGACGTAAATGACCTAAATGTTCATCCATTGACACAAACACGCCTATTGGAAGCACAAGATTGGTTAAAAACCCTAACTAGGATAAGAATAAGCCTAGGGAGGACGTAAATGACCTAAATGTTCATCCATTGACACAAACACGCCTATTGGAAGCACAAGATTGGTTAAAAACCCTAACTAGGATAAGAATAAGCCTAGGGAGGACGTAAATGACCTAAATGTTCATCCATTGACACAAACACGCCTATTGGAAGCACAAGATTGGTTAAAAACCCTAACTAGGATAAGAATAAGCCTAGGGAGGACGTAAATGACCTAAATGTTCATCCAATGACACAAACACACATGTTGGATGCACAAGCTTGATTAAAAATCCTAATTGGAAAAGAATAAGCCTTGGGAGGACGAAAATGACCTAAATGTTCATCCAATAACACAAACACACCTATTCGTTGCACAAGATTCACTAAAAACCCTAAATGTTCATCCAATGACACAAACAAACCTATTGAATGCCCAAAATTTGTTAAAAACCCTAATTGGACAAGAATAAGCCTAGGGATGACGAAAGTGACCTATATGTTAATCCAATGACACAAATGAACTTATTGGATGCACAAGATTGGTTAAAAACCCTAATTGGAAATGAATAAGCCTAGGGAGGACGAAAATGACCTAAATGATCATCCAATGACACAAACACACCTATTGGATGCACAAGATTAATTAAAAACCCTAATTGGACAAGAATAAGCCTTGGGAGTACGAAAATGACCTAACTGTTCATCCAATGACACAAACACACCTATTCGATGCACAAGATTGATTAAAAACCCTAATTGGACAATAATAAGCCTAGGGTGACGAAGATGACCTAAATTTTCATCCAATTACACAAACACACCTATTTGATCCAGAAGATTGGTTAAAAACCCTAATTGGACAAGAATAAGCATAGGGAGGATGAAAATGATCTAAATGTTCATCCAATGACACAAACACACATGTTGGATGCACAAGCTTGATTAAAAATCCTAATTGGAAAAGAATAAGCCTTGGGAGGACGAAAATGACCTAAATGTTCATCCAATAACACAAACACACCTATTCGTTGCACAAGATTCACTAAAAACCCTAAATGTTCATCCAATGACACAAACAAACCTATTGAATGCCCAAAATTTGTTAAAAACCCTAATTGGACAAGAATAAGCCTAGGGATGACGAAAGTGACCTATATGTTAATCCAATGACACAAATGAACTTATTGGATGCACAAGATTGGTTAAAAACCCTAATTGGAAATGAATAAGCCTAGGGAGGACGAAAATGACCTAAATGATCATCCAATGACACAAACACACCTATTGGATGCACAAGATTAATTAAAAACCCTAATTGGACAAGAATAAGCCTTGGGACGACGAAAATTACCTAACTGTTCATCCAATGACACAAACACACCTATTCGATTCACAAGATTGATTAAAAACCCTAATTGGACAAGAATAAGCCTTGGGACGACGAAAATTACCTAACTGTTCATCCAATGACACAAACACACCTATTCGATTCACAAGATTGATTAAAAACCCTAATTGGACAAGTATAACCCTTGGGAGAACGAAAATGACCTAAATGATCATCCAATGACATAAACACACCTATTCGATGCACTAGATTGTTTAAAAACCCTAATTGGACAAAAACAAACCTAGGGAGGACGAAAATGACCTAAATTGTAATCCGATGACCCGAATTAACTTTTTGGAAGCACAAGATTGGTTAAAAACCCTAATTGGACAAGAATAAGCCGAGGGAGTACTAAAATGACCTAAATGTTCATCCATTGACACAAACACGCCTATTGGATCCACAAGATTGATTAAAAACCCTAATGACACAATAATAAGCCTTTGGAGGACGAAAATGACTTAACTTTTCATCCAATGACACAAACACACCTATTTGATCCACAAGAATGGTTAAAAACCCTAATTGGACAAGAATAAGCATAGGGAGGACGAAAATGATCTAAATGTTCATCCAATGACACAAACACACCTATTTGATCCACAAGAATGGTTAAAAACCCTAATTGGACAAGAATAAGCATAGGGAGGACGAAAATGATCTAAATGTTCATCCAATGACACAAACACACCTATTGGATGCACAAGATTGATTTAAAACCCTAATTTGACAATAAGAAGCCTATGGAGGACGAAAATGACCTAAATTTCCATCGAATGACACAAACACACCTATTGGATGCACAATATTGGTTAAAACCCTAATTTGTTAAAAATAAGCCTATGGAGGACGAAAATGACCTAAATGTTCATCCAATGACACAAACACACATGTTGGATGCACAAGATTGATTAAAAACCCAAATTGGACAAGGATAAGCCTAAGGAGGACGAAAATGACCTAAATGTTCATCCAATGACACAAACACACCTAATGGATGCACAAGATTGATTAAAAACCGTAATTGGATAAAAATAAGACTTGGGAGAACGAAAATGACCTAAATGTTCATCCAATAACACAAATAAACCTATTGATGCACAAAATTGGTTAAAAACCCTAATTGGACAAGAATAAGACTAAGGATGACGAAAAT
>NW_027337003.1:0-246 GCF_000331145.2 Cicer arietinum | reverse complement strand
ACACAAATGAACTTATTTGACGCACAAGATTGGTTAAAAACCCTAATTGGACAAGAATAAGCCTTGGGAGGACGAAAATGACCTAAATGTTCATCCAATGACACAAACACACCTATATGATGCACAAGATTGGTTAAAAACCCAAATTGGACTAAAATAAACCTAGGGAGTAAGAAAATGACGTAAATGTTTATCCAATGACATAAATGAACTTATTGGATGCACAAGATTGGTTAAAAACCCTAA
>NW_027337002.1:0-2402 GCF_000331145.2 Cicer arietinum | reverse complement strand
TTTCACAATTTGGTAAGTGCCTCGAAACGTCTTAAAGAGAGCGACCTAGTCCACGACTGAACCTAGTAATATTTTCGGTAGCATAAATTGTTTTTTCAATTTTTTTTCAAGCCGTCCATTGTGCTTGAGGTTTCTCATCGGAGGTTGCATCTGCGTTGTTGGTCCTGATGACATGATCTCCATTTTCCACCACAGACCACATGTTGTTGTCTTGTGATATGAGAAATAGCCTCATCTTGCCTTTCCAATGATAGTAATCTGTACCATCCAAGTAGGGAGGTCGGCTGGATGATCCTCCTTCAGGGATGTACTTAGCTTTTGACATATTTCTTTTTGGATCTTTTTCTCTTACACTGTTAGGTGTATTTTTTAGAGAACCTTGCTCTGATGCCAATTGTTGTAGCTAAATATCACTAGAAGGGGGGGTTGAATAGGGATTTTGCTGTTAAAAATATTTGAAGTGGTTTTTAAAAACTATCCTCTCTCTGAGGATGGCTAGCTCGAGGATGGGATTTTTAAATCGTTAGATCTAAGCTGAGTGAAAGAGTAGGAGCAGAATATGAGGGACACACACACAATTTTATACTGGTTCACCCAAAGATGGCTACGTCCAGTCCTCACACCCTTGTGAGATTTCACTAACTTTCAAAACAGATCAATCCTCAACCCGAGGATGATTACAAACTGTGTATTATCAAGCTTCACCAAGCTTACAATCAATTTCCAAATATTTCCAAGCTTCACTCACTAGGAAATTACAAAGTAGAATGAGAGTGATTGATACTTAATACTTTCTCAAAAGATATACAAAGATATAGTGTAGGATCAAAGAAAGTAATAAGGGAGGATGTGATTTGCTTCTTGAAAGCTTTAAGATGCTTGATCTTTTTATGCAAGTGTGTTGTGTGTCTTCCAATGGAGAGCTTGTATGCATTTTATAGAGATCCAAGCCCTTGATGACCGTTGGAGCTCATTTTCAAAGGATCCAAGGTTTTCATCAAAATTACAGAACTGCCACTCAGCTTGTTAGGCTTAGGCAGAACCATCCTCTTGCAGCATAGTCTTTGATCTTGACATGTCCTTGCTTTTTCACTTTAATCAGAGTGCAAGGCTGTTTCTGAGCTGCATTTTTCGAAGTCTTTAAGGTCTAGGTTGGCTTCATCTTTTGAGGTGATGTGGACAAGAGAGAAAAAGCCACTTTATGACATAGGACTGTCATACTCAGTCCGAGGATCAGATTTGGCAGCAACATGTGATCTTCCATTTTTGGCTTGTTTCAAGTTGCCTTTTGCTAACTTGACTTCCTTATGAATTAAAACGTGCAAGCCCATTAAATGGTCAGATTTTGACCTTTGCACATGCTTGATAGGTTGCTTTCACTTTTGCTAGCCTTTCCTTTACATACTAGATCTAGCCATATTCACCTTTTTCTTTTGACCTTTTGACTCTTACTTTTGAATGCTTTGTTTATTCATTTTTGACAATGTTATACATTTGAATAAACACAATTATTCTGGTGAGAAATCAGATTGTCCAGATCTGGAGTTTTTCAACTTGCAGCAATTTCCATCCTCGCGCTTGCAGCAATTTCCATCCTCACGAGGGTTTTCCATCCTCAGGCCAGAATCACTTTTTTCTTCTTTTTGCCTTAATGATTAATAACCTATTATCTTATATGAATACACTCAAGAGCACATGTTAGTCATTAACCACAATCATAATCTCTTAAGTAATTTTGTTATCATTAAAATCATTTGAGAGATTTTGTCTCAACAATCTCCCCCTTTTTGATGATGACAAAATTCTTTAGATTATGATTTTAAATAAGACAAAGATAAAATGTTTATGCTCCCCCTCAATTATATGTGTAATAATTTTTAAAATTAAAAATCATTACTCCCCCTAAATGTATGCCAAAGTGTTGAAATAACATGATTCTTAATCATACAAATGACATCATGATAATTAGATAATCATTTAAAGATTTGTTCAACAAAGCATAAACATGGGTTCATAAGCAGCACATCAATTCAACTTAACAGCATAATAATTAAACAGTTTTAACAGAAAACATAATCATAAAAACATAATCATTCTCCCCCTGAATTTGGCAGCAGCAAAAAGAAATAATAACAGATTTAATCTGAGGAGGTTGGGTCATCTGATGAGGATGAATGAGATGGAACATCAGAGTTTGGCTGGGCTGGTAGCTCAGGAGGATGATCTCCAGGAGCAATAGTAGGAACCAAGTGTTTGGTAACCCATTCAAGAATGAGCCCAAACTGAACCAAAGAATTCTGAAAATGAGTGAAGCGCTGAAGAATTAACTTCTGGTCTTTCCTAATTAATTTGAGGAGTTTCATCTGATTCTTGTTTTCCCCAATCCTTGTGCTAGGAACCGA
>NW_027337001.1:0-1707 GCF_000331145.2 Cicer arietinum | reverse complement strand
TGTGCATCCAATAGGTGTGTTTGTGTCATTGGATGAACATTTAGGTCATTTTATTCCTCCATAGGTTTATTCTTGTCTAACTTGGGTTTTTAACTAATCTTGTGCATCCAATAGGTGTGTTTGTGTCATTAGATGGACATTTAGGTCATTTTCGTCCTCCCTAGGTTTATTCTTGTCCAATTAGGGTTTTTAACTAATCTTGTGCATCCAATAGGTGTGTTTGTGTCATTAGATGGACATTTAGGTCATTTTCGTCCTTCCTAAACTTTTTCTTGTCCAACTAGAATTTTTAACCAATCTTGGGCATCCAATAAGTTCATTTGTGTCATTGGATGAACATTTAGGTCATTTTCGTCCTCCCTAGGTTTATTCTAGTCCAATAAGGTTTTTAACCAATCTTTTGCATCCATAAGGTGTGTTTGTGTCATTGGATGGACATTTAGGTCATTTTCGTCCTTCCTAAACTTATTCTTGTCCAACTAGGGTTTTTAACCAATCTTGTGCATCCAATAGGTGTGTTTGTGTCATTAGATGGACATTTAGGTCATTTTCGTCCTTCCTAAACTTATTCTTGTCCAACTAGGGTTTTTAACCAATCTTGTGCATCCAATAAGTTCATTTGTGTCATTGGATGAACATTTAGGTCATTTTTGTCCTCTCTTGGCTTATTCTTGTCCAATTAGGGTTTTTAACCAATCTCGTGCGTCCAATCAGTTCATTTGTGTCATTGGATGAACATTTTGGTCATTTTCGTCCTCCATAGGTTTATTCTAGTCCAATAACGGTTTTTAACCAATCTTGTGCATCCAATAGGTGTGTTTGTGTCGTTGGATGAACATTTAGGTCATTTTCGTCCCCCATTGGCTTATTCTTGTCCAATTAGTGTCATTGGATGAACATTTAGGTCATTTTCGTCCTCCCTAGGTTTATTCTAGTCCAATAAGGTTTTTAACCAATCTTTTGCATCCATAAGGTGTGTTTGTGTCATTGGATGGATATTTAGGTCATTTTCGTCCTTCCTAAACTTATTCTTGTCCAACTAGGGTTTTTAACCAATCTTGTGCATCCAATAGGTGTGTTTGTGTAATTGGATGAACATTTAGGTCATTTTCGTCCTTCCTAAACTAATTCTTGTCCAACTAAAGTTTTTAACTAATCTTGTGCATCCAATAGGTGTGTTTGTGTCATTGGATGAACATTTAGGACACTTTCTTCCTCCCTAGGTTTATTCTAGTCCATTTAGAGTTTTTAACCAATCTTTTGCATCCATAAGGTGTGTTTGTGTCATTGGATGAACATTTAGGTCATTTTTGTCCTTCCTAGAATTATTCTGTCCAACTAGGGTATTTAACAAATCTTGTGCATCGAATAGGTGTGTTTGTGTCATTGGATGAACATTTAGGTCATTTTCGTCCTCCCAAGGTTTATTCTAGTCCAATTAGGGTTTTTAACCATTCTTGTGCATCCAATAGGTGTGTTTGTATCATTGGATGAACATTTAGGTCATTTTCGTCCTCCCAAGGTTTATTCTAGTCCAATTAGGGTTTTTAACCATTCTTGTGCATCCAATAGGTGTGTTTGTATCATTGGATGAACATTTAGGTCATTTTCGTCCCCCCTAGGATTATTCAAGTCCAATTACGATTTTTAACCAATCTTGTGCATCCAATAGGTGTGTTTGTGTCAATTGATGATCATTTAGGTCAT
>NW_027337000.1:815-1750 GCF_000331145.2 Cicer arietinum | reverse complement strand
GAACATAGTTATAAATTTAGGAGAAGAATGCTATAAAGGTCTCTCAGTCCTCGATTTCATCTGGACTTTTCAGGCGATTTTCTTACACTTCAACAAAAAAGGGCCGAAATCCTTATTTTCAGACCAGACGATGGCAAGTGTTTGAAATCTGGTGCGAAACCCGAAACTCAGTTATATATTTAGGAGAAGAATGCTATAAGCTTCTTCCGGGTCCTCGATTTCACCTGGTCATTTCGGGAGATTTTGGTATCACTCGACAAAAATGGACTGAAATTCGTATTTTCGGACCAGACGATGGCTAGTGTTTGAAATCTGGGGCGGAACTCGAAACACAGTTATAAATTTTGGAGAATAATGCTATAAGGGTCTCCTGGTCCTCGATTTCATTTGGACTTTTCGAACGATTTTCATACGATCCAACCAAAATAGACCAAAATCCGTATTTTCGAAAAAGACTATGGCTAGTGTTTGAAATCTGGCGCGGAACCCGAAACACAATTATAAATTTTTGAGAAGAATACTATAAGAGTCTCTTGGTCCTCGATTTAATCTGGACTTTTCGGGTGACGTTCGTACCATTCAACTAAAATGGACCGAAATTCGTATTTTCGAACAAAATGATGGTTTGTGTTTGGAATCAGACACGGAACCCGAAACACAGTTATAAATTTTAGAGAAGAACACTATGAGGGTCTCTCGTACACAGGAAAAAAAATGGGCCGAAATTCGTATTTTCAAACAAGCAATGGATAGTGTTAGAAATCTGACACGGGATTCGAATCACATTTATAAATTTAGGAGAAGAATGCTATAAGAGTTTCCTGGTCCTCGATTTCATCTAGAATTTTCGGGGTATTTTCGTACAAGACGATGGCTTGTGTTTGAAATATGGCGCGGAACATGAAACAAAGTTATAAATTTTGGGGAAGAATGCT
>NW_027337000.1:0-253 GCF_000331145.2 Cicer arietinum | reverse complement strand
GTATTTTCGAACAAGACGATGGCTAGTTTTTCAAATCTTACGCGGAACCCAAAACACAGTTATAAATTTTGGAGAAGAATGCTATAAGGGTCTCCCGGTACTCGATTTCATCTGGACTTTTCAGGGATTTTCGTACCACCCAACTAAAATGGACCGAAATCCATATTTTCGAACAAGACGATGGCTTGTGTTTCAAATCTTACGCGGAACCCAAAACACAATTATAAATTTAGATCAATAATTCTATAATCGT
>NW_027336999.1:0-1628 GCF_000331145.2 Cicer arietinum | reverse complement strand
TCCTTTTCCTTTGGTGCAAGGACTTTCTTGGGAGGGGGTGAAGAAATAGGTTTCTTCTTCCTCTTTTGAGAGATTACTTTCATGGCATCAGCCATGAGTTTTTCTATTGGGGGTTCCTTACGTTTCTTAGTCGTCTCTTGGATGGGTGCAGGAGCCTTGCCCTTGTCTTTGGCAAGATTTTTATGAGTGGGTATTGGTACTCTCTTTGTTAGAGTGGGTGGGGGTGAAGGTGTTTCACTTGTAGAAGAAGATGAAGGTGAAGGAGTACGAGCCTGGGTTTGTTTCACGCGTAGGTAGAATGTAGATTGAATGTACTAACAGATGCAGAGACAGAAGAATGAAGCAGACCAAAAAAAATCAGTGAAAGTCTGGAAAATGCAATGCAGAAATCGATTTAGAACTGTTCCTACTTATACTCTTGACCATGTAAATCGATTTCCAAAGTGCAATCTTCTCTAACCCTTATCTCCTTTGATTTACTATCTTGATATATCTGTATATGTGATTAAAATTAGATGCATGTTAAACATATTCTGTAATAAGTAATATTGTTTAATCTGATAATTTGACTTGTATGCATCTTGATTAATCTCATATCAATCTAATAAAACTTGCTAATCTTGTATGCCACAATTTAATTTCCGCTGTGTGTATGAAATTGATTTAATTTCATAAAGAACTGATACATTCTGATATATTCTGCTTATTACGAGGTCATACATACCAACAAAATCGATTTTATAAATCATTTACCATGCTGGTAATCGATTTCCAAATTGATTTAACTGGAAAACATTACTGAAAAATACCAGAATCAAAAAAAATCATACTTCACTAGGATCAATGATCCTTAGTTTCATCCTTGTATGCAGAAAACTTTCTCTTGGCAAAGCTTTTGTGAAGATATCAGCTAACTGTTCCGTAGTGTTAACATACTCAAGTTTGATAATTCCATTCTGAAAGTGGTCTCTTATAAAGTGATGTCTTACTTCAATGTGTTTGGTCCTGGAGTGCATTACTGGATTCTTGGTTATACTTATTGCACTTGTGTTATCACACATGATAGGTACTGTTCCCAAATCAACACCAAAGTCCAATAAATGCTGTTTCATCCACAGAATCTGAGCACAACAGCTCCCAGGTGCAATATATTCAGCTTCAGCAGTAGATAACGCAATGCTTGTTTGCTTCTTACTGAACCAAGACACTAGAGAATTTCCAAGCAGATGACAAGTTCCTGAGGTACTTTTCCTGTCGAGTTTACAACCGGCAAAGTCTGAATCTGAGTAACCAATCAATGTACATGTTGATCCTTTTGGATACCACAATCCAAGACTTTTAGTTCCTACCAAGTATCTGAAAATTCTCTTAACTGCACTGAAGTGAGATTCCTTTGGATTTGATTGATACCTTGCACACATACAAACACTAAACATGATGTCTGGTCGGCTTGCTGTAAGGTAGAGCAGAGATCCAATCATACCACGAAATCTAGTAACATCTACAGGTTTACCTTTCTCATCTCGGTCTAGGTAATTTCCTTGACTCATGGTGTATCAATGGACATAAGATTTTCAAAGTTAAATTTCTTTATCAAATCAGAACAATATTTAGATTGACTAATGAAA
>NW_027336998.1:5888-6352 GCF_000331145.2 Cicer arietinum | reverse complement strand
ACCAATCTTGTGCATCCAATAAGTTCATTTGTGTCATTGGATGAACATTTAGGTCATTTTTTCATCCTTTCTAGGTTTATTGTTGTCCGATTAAGGTTTTTAACCAATCTTGAGCATCCAATAGGTGTGTTTGTGTCACTGGATGAACATTTAGTTCATTTTCATCCTCCCTAGGCTAATTCTTGTCCAATTAGGGTTTTTAACCAATCTTGTGCATCCAATAGGTGTGTTAGTGTCATTGGATCAACATTTTGGTCATTTTCATCCTCCCTAAGCTTATTCAAGTCCAATTAGGGATTTTAACCAATCTTGTGCGTCCAATAAGTTCATTTGTGTCATTGGATTAACATTTAGGTCGTTTTCGTACTCCCTATATTTATTCTTGTCCAATTAGGGTTTTTAACCAATCTTGTGCATCCAATAGGTGTGTTTGTGTCATTGGATGAACATTTAGGTCATTTTCG
>NW_027336998.1:1191-3903 GCF_000331145.2 Cicer arietinum | reverse complement strand
GTACTATATGCTGCTTGTTGTCTAATTCAGATGAAACATGGCTTTGGCATAAAAGAATTGCTCATATACACATAAATCATTTGAATAAACTTGTCAGCAAACAGTTAGTCTTAGGTCTACCAAATAGGAAGTTCTCTAAAGATAGACTGTGTGATGCATGTGAGAAAAGTAAACTGGTTAAGACTCCATTTCCCTCTATAGACTTGGTTAGAACAAATAGAGTTTTACAACTAGTTCACATGGACCTTTTTGGACCTGCCCAAGTTAAGAGTTTAGGTGGAAACCTGTATGGATATGTGCTGGTTGATGATTATTCTAGATTCACATGGACTTACTTTTTAGCTCATAAAAGTGATACATTCTCTGTTTTCAAAAAGTTTGCTGCTTTAGTACAAAATGAGAATGATCTGAAAATTGTTTCAATAAAAAGTGATCATGGAGGTGAATTCCAAAATGATGCTTTTCAAAATTATTGTGAACTACATGGAATCAACCACATATATTCTGCCCCTAGGACACCACAGCAGAATGGGGTAGTGGAGAGGAAAAATAGATCCCTAGAAGAGTTAGCTAGGACCATGCTTAAGGACTCCAACCTACCTAAGTACTTTTGGGCAGATGCAATTAGTACAGCCACTCATGTTGTAAATAGAGTTCTCATTAGGCCCCTGCTTAGGAAAACACCCTATGAGCTTTACAAGGGTAGAAAACCAAACCTTTCCTACTTTAGAATCTTTGGTTGTAAGTGCTTTGTGTTGAACAATGGCAAAGAACACCTAGGAAAGTTTGACCCTAAGGCAGATGAAGGTATCTTTTTAGGATATTCCCAAACTAGTAAGGCCTATAGAATCTACAACAAAAGAACAAAGACCATAGAAGAGTCAGTTCATGTAAAGTTTGATGAATTATTTACAGAAAACTTGAACAAAACTCCTTCTAAGGTTGATGACTTTTTGGACGAAGTTGTAGAATCTGAACCACTAGAACAACCTATAGCTGACCCTCCAACTAGATCAGACCTTGTAGAACCTATAGAAACCAGTGAGTTGCCTAAGGAATGGAAGTTCAACAGAAACCACCCTTTAGACAACATTATAGGCGATATCTCTAAAGGTGTTGCAACTAGGAGAAACCTTAGTCAGTTTTGTAACTTTACAGCCTTTGTATCTCAGATTGAACCTAAGAACATTAAGGAAGCCCTGTTAGATAGTGAGTGGATACTTGCTATGCAAGAGGAGTTAAACCAGTTTGAGAGAAACAAGGTGTGGAGTTTAGTACCTAGGCCAGAGGGTAAGCATGTCATAGGAACCAGATGGGTGTTCAGAAACAAGTTGGATGAGAATGGTGTGATAACAAGGAACAAAGCTAGACTAGTAGCCAAGGGTTATAGTCAAGAGGAGGGAATAGATTTTGATGAAACCTATGCCCCTGTAGCTAGATTAGAAGCCATAAGAATTTTATTGGCTTATGCTTGTATAATGGACTTTAATCTTTATCAAATGGATGTGAAAAGTGCCTTTCTCAATGGTGACCTTCAAGAGGAAGTTTTTGTTAGCCAAACACCTGGTTTTGAAAATCCTGATTTTCCTAATCATGTGTATAAGCTCTCAAAGGCCCTCTATGGGTTAAAACAAGCTCCAAGAGCTTGGTATGAGAAGCTCAGCAATTTCCTTATTCAACAAAACTTTTTAAGAGGAAATGTTGACAAGACCCTTTTCACAAAAACTACTGGAAATGATATCTTGCTTGTCCAAGTATATGTTGATGACATAATATTTGGATCTACAAATAATAAACTGTGCAAAGAATTTGAAAATTTGATGAAAGGTAAATTTGAAATGTCAATGATGGGTGAACTGTCATATTTCTTGGGATTTCAAATTAACCAAAGCAAGCAAGGCATTTTCATTAGTCAATCTAAATATTGTTCTGATTTGATAAAGAAATTTAACTTTGAAAATCTTAAGTCCATTGATACACCCATGAGTCAAGGAAATTTCTTAGACCGAGATGAGAAAGGTAAACCTGTAGATGTTACTAGATTTCGTGGTATGATAGGATCTTTGCTCTACCTTACAGCAAGCCGACCAGACATCATGTTCAGTGTTTGTATGTGTGCAAGGTATCAATCAAATCCAAAGGAATCTCACTTCAGTGCAGTTAAGAGAATTTTCAGATACTTGGTAGGAACTAAGAGTCTTGGATTGTGGTATCCAAAAGGATCAACTTGTACTTTAGTTGGTTACTCAGATTCAGACTTTGTCGGATGTAAACTCGACAGGAAAAGTACCTCAGGAACTTGTCATTTACTTGGAAACTCTCTTGTGTCATGGTTTAGTAAGAAACAGACAAGCATCGCTTTATCAACTGCTGAAGCTGAATATATTGCAGCTGGGAGCTGTTGTGCTCAGATACTTTGGATGAAACAGCACTTATTGGACTTTGGTGTTGATTTGGGAACAGTACCTATCATGTGTGATAACACAAGTGCTATAAGTATAACCAAAAATCCAGTAATGCACTCCAGGACCAAACACGTTGAAGTAAGACATCATTTTATAAGAGATCACTTTCAAAATGGAATCATTAAGCTTGAGTATGTTAACACTGCCGAACAGTTAGCTGACATCTTCACAAAAGCATTACCAAGAGAAAGTTTTCTGTATATAAGGATGAAACTAGAGATCATTGATCCTAGTGAGGAATGATCGT
>NW_027336998.1:0-1119 GCF_000331145.2 Cicer arietinum | reverse complement strand
ATCGATTTGGAAATCGATTACCCGCATGGGAAAAGGGTTATAAAATCGATTTGGGAATCGATTGCTATGGCCCCAGAATTCAAAGTTCAGAAAAAAAAAATTTTAACTTGCCCGAGCGTCGATTGGGAAATCGACTAGTTCTTCTTTCAACGATAAGACAATCGATTTGGACATCGATTAAGTAAAATAGTGTATTAGAGCAATGAAAATCAGAGCAATTAATGAGCATATCAAAAGAATTAAGACAAATGAATTCAGAGAGTAATGAGATAAACATTCTAGCATCTTGGCATTGTGTGCCATCTGAGATTCTATGAATTCCATTATCTTAGTAACAAAATCAGGAGGGGTTGTGGCAGTAGCAGTTTGAGGTTGTGGTTGTGGCTGAGGTTGTGCTGGTTCAACAGTAGCCTGAGGTCTTATCCATATACCATGTAACCTTTTCAATTGCATTTGGTTTACAATTGATTCGCCAAATAGAGAGTGGTTTTTTGCAGATTCTTCATTAACAAACGAAACCTTGAAATGTTTAAGAATCTTGGTAATTAGCTGTGGATAAGGCAACATAAGCTTGCTCTGTGAAGCTTCCAGCATGTGCCTTAGCACAATCCAAGTCCAGCTCATCCTGAGCTCCTTTGATAAACCCCATAACAGTAGTATGTCCAATTTATTCTCCAAATATCAGAGTGGTCTTTGCAGATTCTTCATTAACAAATGAAACTTTGAAATGTTTAAGAATCTTGGTAATTAGCTGTGGATAAGGCAACATAAGCTTGCTCTGTGAAGCTTCCAGCATGTGCCTTAGCACAATCCAAGTCCAGCTCATCCTGAGCTCCTTTGATAAACCCCATAACAGTAGTATGTCCAATTTCTGAACTACTGCATGGTTGCCTGAACGAGGTACAAGCATCCTGGTCAGCGTGTACATCAACATCCGATGTTGGACCTTCATTTGACCGATAGGTAAAGAAATGGTTTCCACAAAACCATCAATCATCAGGTCCTTTACTGCAGCATCCCTGTCAACAGATTCTTCCCAACCTACGTCAGCCGTACCAGCTTCAGAACTGCCGTCGATAGATTTTCCATAAAAAGGCAATCCTGATAAGGTAGAAAAAT
>NW_027336997.1:0-914 GCF_000331145.2 Cicer arietinum | reverse complement strand
AAACCCAATTGGACAAGAATAAGCCTACGGAGGACGAAAATGAGTTAAATGTTCATCCACTGATACAAATGAACTTATTGCATGCACAAGATTGGTTAAAAACCTTAATTGGACAAAAATAATTCTAAGGAGGACGAAAATGACCTAAATGTTCATCCAATGACACAACCACACCTATAGGATGCACAAGATTGGTTAAAAACCCTAATTGGACAAGAATAAACCTAGGGAGGACGAAAATGACCTAAATGTTAATCCAATGACACAAATGAACATATTGGATGCACAAGATTGGTTAAAAACCCTAATTGGACAAGAATAAACCTAGGGAGGACGAAAATGACCTAAATGTTAATCCAATGACACAAATGAACATATTGGATGCACAAGATTGGTTAAAAACCCTAATTGGACAAGAATAAGTATAGGGAGGACGAAAATGACCTAAATCTTCATCCATTCACACAAACACAGCTTTTGGATGCACAAGATTGGTTAAAAACCCTAATTGGACACGAATAAGCCAAGGAAGGACGAAAATTACCTAAATGTTCATCCAATGACACAAACACACCTATTAGATGCACAAGATTGGTTAAAAATCCTAATTGGACAAGAATAAGGCTAGGGTTGACGAGAATGACTTAAATGTTAATCCAATGACACAAATGAACTTATTGCATGCACAAGATTGGTTAAAAACCTTAATTGGACAAGAATAAGTCTAGGTAGGACGAAAATGCCCTAAATGTTAATCCAATGACACAAATGAACTTATTGGATGCACAAAATTGGTTAAAAACCCTAATTGGACAAGAATAAGCCTAGGGAGGACAAAAATGAGCTAAATGTTCATCCAATGACACAAATGAACTTATTGCATGCACAAGATTGGTTAAAAACCTTAATTGGAC
>NW_027336996.1:0-1181 GCF_000331145.2 Cicer arietinum | reverse complement strand
TTTTACATGCATGATTGAACTTTGGTGCTGCTGATCATATAATGCTCTGATATATGTATATATGTATATGTAATATTGATGCTCTGATATATATGATCTGATATGCTATATATGCTCTGATATCATAATGCTATGATATGATATTAACTCTGATGTATGCTAACTTGTTATCTGATGTAATATTACTCTGATACAATGCATATTGCTCTGATACACAACATTGTACCCTGTTTGCGCTCTGATACCATTTTGTACCTATGTTGTTGAAATGTATCATACATTCCAAAACTCAGGGGGATATTTTAAAATAATCTCAATGTTAAAACTGAGTGTTTGTCATTAAATCAAAAAGGGGGAGTTTGTAAGTCATGAGCTTCCCTGATCATGTTTTTGATTTAATTCCCAAACACACAGTATATATGAAATATTTGATTGATCTAATGTTTTGAATTGAGAAACACTTCAGGCAAACAAGAAGACACCATACACTTGGAACAATAGCTTGCAACTCAAGGAATCAACCAAAGTTGGAGGATGTACTTGAGAAAGGTGCAAAAATGTTTAGTATTATTAGGTGTCATAGTAATAAGTTTGGTAGACTAATCACTATGGTCTCACACTTAAGTCTTTGCCAATGAATATAAATCAATCAACTAATAAGTCAATTGATGAATCCATTGATAAATCGATTGTCTGACTCAGAACAAGAGTTTTCACTACACAAATCGATTGGGCAATCGATTAGTTAAATGTTTTTAGTGAAACCTAAGTTTTGGGCTAAATCCAATCCATTGGACAATCGATTGGGCAATCCATTGAGCAATCGATTTTGCAAATCACAGAACCAACCATTTACTGACTCAATCGATTGGTAAATCGATTGTGACAGAGTTTTGTTTTCAAGAATAAGTTTTGTGATCCAACAAATCGATTGGGACATCAATTGATTTAGATTTCTTAAACTCCAAGTTTGTGGCAATCGATTAGGCAATCAATTGCAATTAATCATTTATCATAACCTTTTTGGATAAATCGATTGGCACATAGATTTTGACAAAATAGCTGAGGTTCTGTAACAAGCACAATCGATTGAGGAAAAAGTCTGAGTCACTGTGATCAGCACAATCGATTGACGAATCGATTGAAGCTAACTTTTAAGTTACATAAAGGATTCAACTCAT
>NW_027336995.1:0-1239 GCF_000331145.2 Cicer arietinum | reverse complement strand
CCCGAAACATAATTATAAATTTTGGAGAAGAATGCTATAAGGGTTTCCTGGTCCTCGATTTCAACTAGACTTTTCGGGCGATTTTCATACCACCCCAATAAAATGGACCGAAAGCCGTATTTTCAAACAAGACGACAGCTAGTGTTTGAATTTGGACACAGAAACTGAAACACAGTTTTAAATTTTGGAGAAGAATGCTATAAGGGTTTCCTGGTCCTCGATTTCAACTAGACTTTTCGGGCGATTTTCATACCACCCCAATAAAATGGACCGAAAGCCGTATTTTCAAACAAGACGACAGCTAGTGTTTGAATTTGGACACAGAAACTGAAACACAGTTTTAAATTTTGGAGAAGAATGCTATAAGGGTTTCCTGGTCCTCGATTTCAACTAGACTTTTCGGGCGATTTTCATACCACCCCAATAAAATGGACCGAAAGCCGTATTTTCAAACAAGACGACAGCTAGTGTTTGAATTTGGACACAGAAACTGAAACACAGTTTTAAATTTTGGAGAAGAATGCTATAAGGGTATCCTGGTCCTCGATTTCATCTTGTCTTTGCGGGCAATTTTTTTACCACCCGACAAAAATTGAACGAAAATCGTATTTTTGGACCAGGCGATTGCTAGTGTGTGAAATACTGGCACAGAACCCGAAACAAAGTTATAAATTTTAGAGAAAAATGCTATAATGGTCTCCTGGTTTTCGACTTCGTCTAGACTTTTCTGGCGATTTTCGTACCACCCGACTAAAAAGCACCGAAATCCGTATTTTCGAACAAGACGATAGCTAGTGTTTTAAAACTAACGTGGAACCCGCAACTCCATTATAAATTTAGAACAAAAATTCTATAATGGTCTCCCGGTCCTCGATTTCATTTGGACTTTTCGAGCGACTTTCCTACCCATCGACGATAATGGACCAACATCTGTATTTTCAGACTAAACGATGACTAGTGTTTGAAATCTGGCGCGGAACCTGAAATATAGTTATAAATTTTGGAGAAGAAAGCTATAAGAGACTCTCAGTCCTCTATTTCATCGGGACTTTTCTGGAGATTTTGGTACCACCCGACAAAAATGGACCGAAATCGGGTGGTACGAAAATCCTCGATTTCATCTAGACTTTTTAGGCTATTTTCGTACCCCCGGACAAAAATGGTACGAAATTCGTGTTTTTAGACCAAATGATGGCTAATGTTCAAAATATGACCCGAAACACAATTATAAATTTAAGA
>NW_027336994.1:0-1197 GCF_000331145.2 Cicer arietinum | reverse complement strand
ATTGATGTTCCGTGAAATGGCAATCCTGTCAACTCAGCAAAATCTTCAAAAGACATTGATAACATTTTACCTTTAACCTGAGTTTTGAACCCGTCATCAGTGAGCTTGAAGTTTGCGTAAAATTCCCGTATCAGTTTCGGATAGCTGTCCAACGTAGATGAAAGAAAACCTTCAAGACCATGAAATCTCAGATGATCTTGGAATGTGAAGCCTTCTGTATCAAAGAAACCAAAGTCCAGGGTTCTGCCTTCATGAATTTTCCGTTTAAGAAACTCTGCTGGAATGGTAACTTCTACATCCTTATCTTTAGGTGCTGGAGTTTTCTTAGCTAGGGGTGATGTAACCGGCTTCTTTTTCTTCTTGGAAATCTCTTGATTAAGTGCAGGTTGCTTGCCCTTGTCCTTGGCAAGGATTTTATGCGTAGGAATTGAAATTCTCTTAGACACAGTAGGTGGCGGTGAAGGAGTTTCACTGGTGGAAGAAGATGATGGAGATGGAGTACGGGCTTGAGTTTGTTTCACACGAGCCATGATCGCAAAACAAAATAGATTGAATGTAGGTAGAGTGTAGATAGAATGAACAAACTTATGAAGATGCAGAAAAGTGAAGCAGATAGAGTGAAAAACTGAAAAATCTGGAAAATCTGGAAAATCTGAGAAACTTGAGATGAAGAAGTCGATTTTGTCCTTTACCTTTTTATACTTTTACCCTTGTCAATCGATTTCCAAATCGATTTTGTCCTTTACCATCAGGTTTAATTTGTGAAATGTTCAATCGATGTGCCAATCGATTGCCCTCCAAATCAGGGTGCTACTGACTTGTGCAGTTTTCATGTTTAATTAAGCTAATCGATTGCCTAATCGATTTCACATTTACAAACACTTAAGATTTCCTTACACCCTTGTTATGAAATCGATTTCCCAATCGATTTACATAGTCAGAATTCAACTTTTGTTGATTTCTTGTGTTCCAAGCAATTTGATACAAGTGTGTGTGATTGAATTGGTGTTCCTGAAATTTTGCTCAATTGAAATATTAGATTTATCATATTAAGTATGAATATTGTATGTTTGTTAATTATGTCAAAATTAGGATTCAAAGGACTAAAGTCCAACAGTATTAAGAATGGGGAAACTCTTAATGTCTTGTTTACTTAATGTGCGTTTGTTTGTGAAAAATCGTTTAAGTTAACTGGGC
>NW_027336993.1:877-1542 GCF_000331145.2 Cicer arietinum | reverse complement strand
CATCCAATGACACAAATGATTTTATTGACTGCACAAGATTGGTTAAAAATCCTAATTGGACAACAATAAGCCTAGGGAGGACGAAAATGACAAAATGTTCATCCAATTACACAAATGAACTTATTGGATGCACTAGATTGGTTAAAAATCCTAATTGCACAAGAATAAGCATAGGGTGGACGAAAATAACCTAAATGTTCATCCAATTACACAAATGAACTTATTGGATGCACATGATTGGTAAAAAACCCTAATTGCACAAGAATAAGCCTATGGAGGACGAAAATGACCTAAATGTTCATCCAATGACACAAATAAACTTATTGGATGCACAAGATAGGTTAAAAACCCTAATTGGACAAGAAAAAGCCTAGGGAGGACAAAAATGACCTAAATGTTCATCCAATTACACAAATGAAATTATTGGATGCACATGATTGTTTAAAACCCTAACTGCACAGGAAGAGGCCTAGGGAGGACGAACATGACATAAGTGTTCATCCAATGACACAAACACGCTTATCGGATGCACAAGATTGGTTAAAAACCATAATTGGACAAGAATAAGCATAGGGACGACGAAAATGACCTAAATGTTCATTTAATTACACAAATGAACTTATTGGATGCACAAGATAGGTTAAAAACCCTAACTACAAGAATAA
>NW_027336993.1:0-230 GCF_000331145.2 Cicer arietinum | reverse complement strand
GAACTTATTGGATGCACAAGATAGGTTAAAAACCATAATTGGACAAGAATAAGCCTCGGGAGGACGAAAATGACTTAAATGTTCATCCAATTACACAAATGAACTTATTGGATGCACAAGATTGGTTAAAAACCCTAACTGCACAGGAATTGGCCTAGGGAGGACGGAAATGCCCTAAATGTTCATCCAATGAACCAAACACACCTATTGGATACACAAGATTGGTTAAA
>NW_027336992.1:0-2566 GCF_000331145.2 Cicer arietinum | reverse complement strand
GCATCTTTCTCAAGCACATCCTCCAATTTTGGTTGATTCCTTGAGTTCCACGCTTTTGTTCCATGTGTATAGTGTTTGCTTGTTTGTTCCTGAAATGTTACTCAATTCAACCTGTTAGGGTTATCAAATGATACATGTACATTATATGTTTGTTAATTATGTCAAAATCATGATCAGAAGGACTTATGTCTAACAGTCTCCCCCTTTTTGATCAAATGAAAAACATACAATTTTAACTTGAGTTTAACATTTCAAAACTAAAAAAAAACATAGTTACTGTTATTTAAAAAGAAACTCGCCCTGAATTTTGGAGTTCATGATTCCTTTAACAATATCAGAGCTTGTTAAAACCAATCAACAGAATTAATATCAGAGTACCAAATCAGTTTCAGAGCAGCGACACAAAATTCATCAAATTAGCAGTGTAAAAAGTCCAAATGAAATCGAGGACCGGGAAACCCTTATAGCATTCTTCTCCTTAATATATCACCGTGTTTCGAGATCCGCGTCAGATTTCAAACACTAGCAATCGTCTAGTCCGAAAATACATATTTTGGTAAATTTTTCTCGAGGGGTACGAAACTCGCCGGAAAAGTCTAGATGAAATCGAGGACCGAGAGAACCTTGTAGCATTCTTTTTCTAAATTTATAAATGTTTCGGGTTCCGCGTCAGATTTGAAACACTAGCCATCATCTTATTCGAAAATCAGGATATCGGTCCAATTTAGTTGGGTGGCACAAAAATCTCCCGAGATGTCCAGATGAAATTGAGGACCAGAAGACTCTTATCGCATTCTTCTCCTAAATTTATAACTATGTTTCAAGTTCCGCGTCAGATTTCAAACACTATCCATCGTCTTGTTCGAAAATACGGATTTCGGTCCATTTTTGTCATGTTGTAAGAAAATCGCCCGAAAAGTCCAAATGAAATCGAGGACCGAGAGACCCTTATAGCATTCTTCTTCTAATTTAAAAATTTGTTTCGGGTTCCATATCAGATTTCAATCACTAGCCATTATCTTTTTCGAAAATACGTGTATCGGTCCATTTTTGTCGTGTAGTATGAAAATCGCCAAAAATTCCAGATGAAATCGAGGACCAAGAGACCCTTACAGAATTCGTCTCGTAAATATATAAAAGTGTTTCGCGTTATGCGTCAGATTTCAAACACTAGACATCGTCTTGTTCCAAAATACGGATTTCGGTCCATTCTTCACCTTAATATATAACAGTGTTTTGGTACGAAAATAGCCCGAAAAATCCTGATGAAATGGAGGACTGAGCAACCCGTATATCATTCTTCACCTTAATATATAACAGTGTTTTGGATTCCGCATCAGATTTCAAACACTAGTAATTGTCTAGTCCGAAAATACAGATTTTGGTCAATTTTTGTCAAGGGGTATGAAAATCACCCACAAAATCCAGAGGAAATCAATGACCGAGAGACATTTATAGCATTCTTCTTCTAAATTTATGACTGTATTTCGGTTTCCGCGTCAGATTTCAAACACTAGACATCGTCTTGTTCGAAAATACGGATTTCGGTCCATTTTAGACGGGTGGTACGAAAATCGCCTGAAATGTCCAGATGAAATCCAGGACCAGGAGTCTCTTATATCTTTCTTCTCCTAAATTTATAATTGTGTTTCGTTATCCGCGTCAGATTTCAAACATTATCCATTGTTTTGTTCGTAAATACGTATTTCGGTCCATTTTTGTCAGGTGGTATGAAAATCGCCCCAAAAGTGCATATGAAATCGAGGATTAAGAGTCCCTTATAGCATTCTTCTTTTAAATTTATAACTGTGTTTCGAAGTCCACGTCAGATTTTAACTACTAGCCATCATCTTCTTCGAAAATACGGACATCGGTCCATTTTAATCTGTTGGTACAAAAATCTCCCGAAATGTCCAGATGAAATCGAGGACCAGGAGACTCTTATTGCATTCTTCTCCTAAATTTATAACTGTGTTTTCGATTCCGCGTCACATTTCTAATACAAGCTATCGTCTAGTCCGAAAACACACATTTCAGTCCATTTTTTTCACGTGGTGCCCGAAAAGTCCAAATGAAATTGAGGACCACGAAACCCTTATTGCATTCTTCTCCTAAATTTATAATTGTATGTCAGATTCCGCATCAGATTTAAAATACTAACCATAGTTTGGTTCGAAAAAACGGTTTTCAATTCATTTTTGTCCGGTGATTCGAAAATCGCACGAAATTTATAATAGTGTTTCAGGTTCTGCATCAGCTTTCAAACACTAGCCATCGTCTGGTTTGAAAATACAGATTTTGATCCATTTTTGTCGAGGGGTACGAAACTCGCCCGAAAAGTTCAGATGAAATCGAGGACCGAGAGTCCCTTATAGTATTCTTCTTCTTAATTTATAGCAGTGTTTCGGTTTTCGAGTCAGATTTCAAACACTAGCCATCATCTTGTTTGAAAATACGGATTTCGATCCATTGGAGTCTGGTGGTACAAAAATCGACCGAAATATCCAAATGAAATCGAGGACCAAGAGACTCTTATAGCATTCTTCTCCTAAATTTATAACTGTGT
>NW_027336991.1:0-1728 GCF_000331145.2 Cicer arietinum | reverse complement strand
CTTGGGAGGACGAAATTGACCTAAATATTCATCCAATGAAACAAATGAATATATTGGTTGCACTAGATTGGTTAAAAACCCTAGTTGGACATGAATAAATCTATGTAGGACGAAAATGACCTAAATGTTCATTCAATGACACAAACACACCTATTGGATGTACAAGATTGGTTAAAAAAGTCTAATTGGACAAGAATAAGCCTAGGGAGAACGAAAATGACCTAAATGTTTATCCAATGCCACAAACACACCTATTGGATGCACAAGATTGGTTTAAAACCCTAGTTGCACAAGAATAAGTGTAGGAAGGAAGAAAATGACCTAAATGATCAACCAATGACACAAACTCACCTATTGGATACACAAGATTGGTTAAAAACCCTTATAGGACAACAATAAGCCAAGGGAGGACGAAAATGACCTAAATGTTCATCCAATGACACAAACACACCTATTGTATGTACAAGATTGGTTAAAAAACTCTAATTGGACAAGAATAAGCCTAGGGAGAATGAAAATGACCTAAATGTTTATCCAATGACACAAACACACCTATTGGATGCACAAGATTGGTTTAAAACCCTTGTTGCACAAGAATAAGTGTAGGAAGGACGAAAATGACCTAAATGTTCAACGAATGACACGAACCCACCTATTGGATACACAGGATTGGTTAAAAACCCTAATTGGACTAGAATAAACATTGGGAAGACGAAAATGACCTAAATGTCCAATGACACAAATGAACTTATTGGATGCACAAGATTGGTTAAAAACCCGTAGTTGGACAAGAATAAGTCTATGTAGAACGAAGGTGACCTAATGTTCATCCAATGACACAAACACACCTATTGGATGCACAAGAATTGTTAAAAACCCTAATTGGACTAGAACAAACATAGGGAGGAAGAAAATGACCTAAATGTTCATCCAATGACACAAACACACCTCATGGATGCACAAGATTGGTTAAAACATTAGTTGGAAAAGAATAAGTGTAGGAAGGACGGAAATGACCTAAATGTTCAACCAATGACACAAACACACCTATTGGATGCGCAAGATTGGTTAAAAACCCTAATTGGACTAGAAAAAACATAAGGAGGACGAAAATGACCTAATAGTTCATCCAATGACAGAAACACACCTATTGGATGCACAAGATTTGTTAAAAACCGTAATTGGACTAGAATAAACCTAGAGAGGACGACAATGACCTAAATGTTCATCCAATAACACAAACACACCTATTGTATGTACAAGATTGGTTAAAAAACTCTAATTGGACAAGAATAAGCCTAGGGAGAACGAAAATGACCTAAATGTTTATCCAATGACACAAACACACCTATTGTATGTACAAGATTGGTTAAAAAACTCTAATTGGACAAGAATAAGCCTAGGGAGAACGAAAATGACCTAAATGTTTATCCAATGACACAAACACACCTATTGTATGTACAAGATTGGTTAAAAAACTCTAATTGGACAAGAATAAGCCTAGGGAGAACGAAAATGACCTAAATGTTTATCCAATGACACAAACACACCTATTGGATGCATAAGATTGGTTTAACACCCTAGTTGCACAAGAATAAGTGTAGGAAGGACGAATATGACCTAAATGTTCAACCAATGACACAAACCCACCTATTGGATACACATGATTGGTTAAAAACCCTAATTGGACTAGAATAAACATAGGGAAGACGAAAATGACCTAAATGT
>NW_027336990.1:814-1345 GCF_000331145.2 Cicer arietinum | reverse complement strand
AGTTGATTTAAAAAATCAATTCACAGTAAAAAAAATATAATCTTAATCTAATTTAAAAACTACATTCTTACACGGTCAATATTACTGATGAAAAACATGACTCTAACGCCACTCTTTAATCTTATTTTTGAATTCTCCAAAGAATATTTTTTTTCTTTCCAAAAAAACATATTATAAAACAATACTTTTAATTTTAAACAAATAAAAACAATAATTATTAAAAATTTAATAATTAGATTAGATGAAATAAGTATTTTTAAAATAATGGAGATGACATATATAAATTAAGTAAATTAGTAAATGTAAAGATGAGTAAGTAACTTAATAATGAATTTTTATTTTTATTATTCAACATAGTATGTTATTTATATGAAATACATGACATTTAAAAATTCATTTAAATCTTGATGTATCAAGTGACAAAATATCTTTCATTCCGGTACTACTCACAAAATACTAAAAAAAATAATCTTCCTACGACAAAAAAAATTACAATACAAATAAAAACTATGATTATTTTTTATCTTTGCA
>NW_027336990.1:0-306 GCF_000331145.2 Cicer arietinum | reverse complement strand
TTGTTATAAATAAAATAAAATAACAATGACATATGTGAAATAAATAATTCGTGTGAACATATCTACCAAAGTAATTGATGTCAACATTTCGAAGGTGTCTGTGTATCATTTTGCATATTCAATATGAAACGGTGTCCGATTGTTCCATATACACCAAAAAGTTGTTAGAAGCAACAACAACAGAATTGTACGCATCATATAGACAAATAACCCTAAGAATATGAAAGACAAGTTTATTAATAAACAAATAATATAATTTAAAATTTGAATTTACACAAAGAGAATTAAACCTTGTCATCCTTCAAG
>NW_027336989.1:0-360 GCF_000331145.2 Cicer arietinum | reverse complement strand
TTGTCCAATTAGAGTTTTTAACCAATCTTGTGCATCCAATAAGTTCATTTTGTCATTGGATTAACATTTAGGTCATTTTCGTCCTCCCTAGGTTTATTCTTGTCCAATTAGGGTTTTTAACCAATCTTGTGCGTCCTACAGGTGTGTTTGTTTCATTGGATGAACATTTAGGTCATTTTCGTCCTCCCTAGACTTATTCTTGTCCATTTAAGGTTTTTAACCAATCTTGTGCAACCAATAAGTTCATTTGTGTCATTGGAGTAGTATTTAGGTCATTTTCGTCCTCCCTAGGCTTACTCTAGTCGAATTAGGGGTTTTAACCAATCTTGTGCATCCAATAGGTGTGTTTGTGTCATTGGA
>NW_027336988.1:545-1192 GCF_000331145.2 Cicer arietinum | reverse complement strand
AACCCAAATTGGACAAGAACAAATCTAGAGAGGACGAAAATGACCTAAATGTTCATCCAATGAGACAAAAACACCTATTTGATGTGCAAGATTGTTTAAAAACCCTAGTTGGACAAGAATAAGTCTAGGAAGGACAAAAATGACCTAAATGTTCATCCAATGAGACAAACACACCTATTGGATGCTGAAGATTGGTTAAAAACCCAAATTGGACAAGAACAAATCTAGAGAGGACGAAAATGACCTAAATGTTCATCCAATGAGACAAACACACCTATTGGATGCTGAAGATTGGTTAAAAACCCAAATTGGACAAGAACAAATCTAGAGAGGACGAAAATGACCTAAATGTTCATCCAATGAAACAAACACACCTATTTGATGCGCAAGATTGGTTAAAAACCCTAGTTGGACAAGAATAAGTCTAGGAAAGAAAAAAATGACCTAAATGTTCATCCAATGACACAAACACACCTATTGGATGTTGAAGATTGGTTAAAAACCCAAATTGGACAAGAACAAATCTAGAGAGGACGAAAATGACCTAAATGTTCATCCAATGGCACAAACACACCTACTTGATGCGCAAGATTGGTTAAAATCCCTAGTTGGACAAGAATAAGTCTAGGAATGAAAAAAATGACCTA
>NW_027336988.1:0-267 GCF_000331145.2 Cicer arietinum | reverse complement strand
GGAGGAAAATGAACTAAATGTTCATCCAATAACACAAATGAACTTATTGGATGCACAAGATTAGTTAAAAGCTCTTACTGGACTAGAATAAACATTGGGGGGACGAAAATGACCTAAATGTTCATCCAATGACACAAACACACATATTGGATGCACAAGATTGGTTAAAAACCCTAATTGGACTAGGATAAGCCTAGGGAGGAAGAAAATGACCTAAATGTTCATTCAATGACACAAACACACCTATTAGATGCACAAGATTGGTTA
>NW_027336987.1:0-1455 GCF_000331145.2 Cicer arietinum | reverse complement strand
ATAAGTTCATTTGTGTCATTGGATTAACATTTAGGTCATTTTCGTCCTCCGTAGCTTTATTCTCGTCCAATTAGGAATTTTAACCAATCTTGTGCGTGTCCAATAGGAGTGTTTGTGTCATTGGATGAACATTTAAGTCATTTTCGTCCTCCCTAGGCTTATTCTTTTCCAATTAGGGTTTTTAACCAATCTTGTGTATCCAATATGTATATTTGTGTCATTTGATTAACATTTAGGTCATTTTTGTCCTCCCTAGGTTTATTCCATTCCAATTAGGGTTTTTAACCAATCTTGTGCATCCTAAAGGTGTGTTTGTGTAATTGGATGAACATTTAGGTCATTTTCGTCCTCCCTATACTTATTCTTGTCCAATTAGCGTTTTTAACCAATCTTGTGCATGTAATAAGTTCATTTGTGTCATTGGATTAACATTTAAGTTATTTTCGCCCTCCCTAGGCTTATTCTTGTCCAATTAGGGTTTTTAACCAATCTTGTGTATCCAATATGTATATTTGTGTCATTTGATTAACATTTAGGTCATTTTTGTCCTCCCTAGGTTTATTCCATTCCAATTAGGGTTTTTAACCAATCTTGTGCATCCTAAAGGTGTGTTTGTGTAATTGGATGAACATTTAGGTCATTTTCGTCCTCCCTATACTTATTCTTGTCCAATTAGCGTTTTTAACCAATCTTGTGCATGTAATAAGTTCATTTGTGTCATTGGATTAACATTTAAGTTATTTTCGCCCTCCCTAGGCTTATTCTTGTCCAATTAGGGTTTTTAACCAATCTTGTGTATCCAATATGTTCATTTGTGTCATTGGATTAACATTTAAGTCCTTTTCATCCTCCCTAGGTTTATTCCAGTCCAATTAGGGTTTTTAACCAATCTTGTGCATCCAAAAGGTGTGTTTGTGTCATTGGATGAACATTTAGGCCATTTTCGTCCTACCTAGACTTATTCTTGTCCAACTAGGGTTTTTAACCAATCTTGTGCATCCAAAAGGTGTGTTTGTGTCATTGGATGAACATTTAGGCCATTTTCGTCCTACCTAGACTTATTCTTGTCCAACTAGGGTTTTTAACCAATCTTGTGCATCCAAAAGGTGTGTTTGTGTCATTGGATGAACATTTAGGCCATTTTCGTCCTACCTAGACTTATTCTTGTCCAACTAGGGTTTTTAACCAATCTTGTGCATCCAAAAGGTGTGTTTGTGTCATTGGATGAACATTTAGGTCATTTTTGTCCTCCCTAGACTAATTCTTGTCCAATTAAGGTTTTTAACCAAGCTTGTGCATGCAATAAATTGATTTGTGTCATTGGATTTACATTTAGGTCATTTTCGTCAACCCTAGCCTTATGCTTGTCCAATTAGGGTGTTTAACCAATCGTGTGCATCCTATAGTTGTGTTTGTGTCATTGGATGAACATTTTGGTCATTTTCGTCCTCCCTA
>NW_027336986.1:0-1212 GCF_000331145.2 Cicer arietinum | reverse complement strand
CGATTGCTGGGAAACTCTCTTAATAAAAGTAACTTCAATCGATTACTCAATCGATTTGCCAAATCTCAGAGTTCACTGTGTTTTCAAAACGTTTAATTCAATCGATTTGCCAATCGATTGTTTTCAAAACAGTGGCTCAGCTATTTGATATCAATCGACTTGTCAATCGCTTTGGTGTCATGTTCCTGAAAAGTTTTTACCTGGTGTTTAGTTCAATCGATTTGCCAATCGATTGCAACCAAACTTTATCAAAATTAAAGTGTTAACAATAGATTGTCCAATCGATTGTATTTGTCACAGGTGAGGTCATTTTTCAAATGATATTTTATCAATCGATTTGCCAATCGATTTCCTCAGCACTGGAGTGCCACTGTGATTCATTCAATCGATTTACCAATCGATGTGTTACCATCAGGTTTGATTTGTGAAATGTTCAATCGATTTACCAATCGATTTTCTCCAAATCAGAGGCTACTGACTTGTGTATTTTTCATTTTTAATTGATCTAATCGATTGCCTAATCGATTGCACATTCACAAACACTTAAGATTTCCTTACACCCTTGTTATGAAATCGATTTCCCAATCGATTTACATATTCAGAATTCAACTTTTGTTGATTTCTTGTGTTCCAAGCTATTTGATCCAAGTGTGTAGGATTGAATTGGTGTTCCTGAAATTTTGCTCAATTGAAATATTAGATTTATCATATTAAGTATGAATATTGTTGAATTGTGAATTATGTCAAAATTAGGAGTCAAAGGATCAAAATCCAACAGTCCTCCCTATATTTATTCTTGTCCAATTAAGGTTTTCAACCAATCTTGTGCATGCAATAAGTTCATTTGTGTCATTGGATTAACATTTAGGTGAATTTCGTCAACCCTAGCCTTATTCTTGTCCAATTAGGGTGTTTAACCTATCTTGTGCATCAAATAGGTGTGTTTGTGTCATTGGATGAACTTTTAGGTCATTTTCGTCCTTCCTAGACTTATTCTTGTCTAATTAGGGTTTTTAACCAATCTTGTGCAACCAATATGTTCATCTGTGTCATTGGATTAACATTTAGGTCATTTTCGTCCTCCCTAGGCTTATTCTTGTCCAATTAGGGTTTTAAACCAATCTTGAGCATCTAATAAGTTCATATGTATCAATGGATTAACATTTAAGTTATTTTCGTCCTCCCTGAGTTTATTCTAGTTCAATTAGGGTT
>NW_027336985.1:0-1550 GCF_000331145.2 Cicer arietinum | reverse complement strand
GCAGGCAGACTTTAAAATGAAGATAATAGTAACATATAATAAAAACATATAACAAAATTGAGTTGTCAAATAAAGATGTAATTATTACCTTATTTGACAACTCTATTTTATTATATGTTATTATTATCTTCGTTATAACATATTTGTTTGACAATTCTATTTTATTAAATGTGATTATTATCTTCGTTATGAAGTACAACTATATAACGAAAATAATAATAACATATAATAAAATTGAGTTGTCAAATAAATATGTTATTATTAATTTATTTGGCAACTCTATTTTATTATATGTTAGGCTAAACACCACTCGTGGTCCGTTAAGTTAATTTCAGTTAAAGTTTTAGTCCCTTATCTTTTTTTCTCTATTTGGTCATTTATTTTAATTTTAAGTGACAATTTAATCTTTTATGTTTTAAAGTGTCTACAATGTTATCCTTTTATTAGGGTAATAATTACATCTTTAATTTTCAACTCTATTTTATTAGGGTTTAGTATGTTAGGATGTTTAGGGTTTAAGAAATCATATTTAGGGATTAGGATTTAGGATTTCGGGTTTAGGCGATGGCTAGTGATTAATATCTGACGCGGAACCCGAAACACATTGATTAATTTAGGAGAAGAATGTTAGGGTTTTCGGGTCCTCGATTTCATTTGGCATTTTCGGATGATTTTCGTACCACTGGACAAAAGCGGATTGAAATCCGTATTTTTGGACCAAACGATGGCTAGGGTTTGAAATCTATCGTGGAACCCGAAACACATTTATAGATTTAGGAGAAGAATGATATAAGGGTATCCCGGTCCTCGATTTCATATGGACTTTTCGGGCATTTATCGTACCACCCTACAAAATGGATCAAAATCCGTATTTTCGGACCAAATGATGGCTAGTTTTAGAAATCAAATGCGGAAACCAAAACAGAGTTATAAATGTATGAGAAGAATTCTACAAGGGTCTCCCGGTCCTCGATTTCATCTGGACGTTTCTAGCGATTTTCGTACCACCAGACAAAAATGGAACAAAATCTGTATTTTCGGAACAGACGACGGCTAGTGCTTGAAATATGACGCTGAACCCTAAACACAAATATAAATTTAGGAGAAGAATGTTACAAGGGTATACCGGTCCTCAATTTCATCTAGACTTTTGGGGGGATTTTTGTACCACTAGATAAAGATGGATTGAAATCCGTATTGTTTGACCAAACATTGGCTAGTGTATAGAAACTTTCGTGGAACCCAATAGACAATTATAAATTTAGAAGAAGAATGCTTTAAGGGTCTCTGGTCCTCGATTACATCTGGACTTTTCGGGCAATTTTTGTACTACCCGACAAAAATGGACGAAAATCCATATTTTAGTATTTGAAATATGACGCGGAACCCTAAACACAATTATAAATTTAGGAGAAGAATGCTATAAGGGTATTCGGGTTGTCGATTTCATCTAGACGTTTTCGGTGATTATCGTACCACCTCAAAAAAATGGACCGCAATCCGTATTTTCAAACCCGACGATGACTGTTATTTTAAATCTGACGCAGAAC
>NW_027336984.1:1124-2281 GCF_000331145.2 Cicer arietinum | reverse complement strand
ACTTACACACAATAATTAACACATAACACTTAGCAATTCCTACGCGATTACCACGGCAAATTGAATTTCGAAAACCATCATACTTACACACAATAATTACACACAATAACAATTAACACATAACACTTAGCACCTTCAACGCGATTACCACGATAAATCAAAATTCAAAACACTCAATCATAGACTCGAAACAAACACGACTCGCGTGCCAAGCACCCTAATGCAATGCGTATATGCCAAAATGCATGGACTCGGAATTCCAAACCAAAACCCTCCTCGAAGGGCCGTAAATCATAATTGTACCGCCTATCGCAGGCCAAAGTACCAATTACCAAGGTGCCACCTATCACGGGTCTGCACGATTTACTAAAAAGCGTAAACCATAAACGTACTGCCTATCACGGGCCCGTATCGTTTACCAAGGTGCCACCTATCACGGGTCTGCACGATTTACTAAAAAGCGTAAACCATAAACGTACTGCCTATCACGGGCCCGTATCGTTTACCAAGGTGCCACCTATCACGGGTCTGCACGATTTACTAAAAAGCGTAAACCATAAACGTACTGCCTATCACGGGCCCGTATCGTTTACCAAGGTGCCACCTATCACGGGTCTGCACGATTTACTAAAAAGCGTAAACCATAAACGTACTGCCTATCACGGGCCCGTACCGTTTACCGAGGTGCCACCTATCACGGGTCTGCACGATTTACTAAAAAGCGTAAACCATAAACGTACTGCCTATCACGGGCCCGTACCGTTTATCGAGGTGCCACCTATCACGGGTCTGCACGATTTACTAAAAAGCGTAAACCATAAACGTACTGCCTATCACGGGCCCGTACCGTTTATCGAGGTGCCACCTATCACGGGTCTGCACGATTTACTAAAAAGCGTAAACCATAAACGTACTGCCTATCACGGGCCCGTACCGTTTATCGAGGTGCCACCTATCACGGGTCTGCACGATTTACTAAAAAGCGTAAACCATAAACGTACTGCATATCACGGGCCCGTATCGTTTACCGAGGTGCCACCTATCACGGGTCTGCACGATTTACTAAAAAGCGTAAACCATAAACGTACTGCCTATCACGGGCCCGTACCGTTTATCGAGGTGCCACCTATCACGGGTCTGCACGATTTACAAAAAGC
>NW_027336984.1:0-409 GCF_000331145.2 Cicer arietinum | reverse complement strand
CTCCCAAAATATTAATAACTTGGCTAAAAAGCCCCTGAGTCAATACCAAAATCCACTAAAATACATAAAGTATAATTTAAAATTATGGGTCTTACATTACTACCCCCCTAAAATTAGTTTCGTCCTCGAAACTATGCGTCGATAAATAGCTCTGGGTGTTGCTCTCTCATCTTGCTCTCCAGTTCCCAAGTCGCATCTCCAGTAATTGGGTTCCAAATTACCTTGACCAATGAAACATCCTTGGTCCTCAATCGCTTGATCTTCCGGTCATCAATTCTCACAAGTGGTACTTCGAACGACAGGTTATCCTTTAGCTGGATTATGTCTGGTTCGATCACATGAGATTGATCTGCAAGATATTTCCTCCACTGTGACACATGAAACACGTCATGAATATTGGACAGTATCG
>NW_027336983.1:0-1514 GCF_000331145.2 Cicer arietinum | reverse complement strand
GTTATCAATTTACAATTTTATTCCAAAAATATGCCTTGCAGCTCTACGAAATCACATAGTTCAACCACAAATTTTAGATAAAACCAGAAAACTAAACTAATTGAAAGTTAGGATAATTAGCATAAGCACACTCACAAAGCTAAACTAATTGAAAACAATCCATGTTTTAAGAAAGACCAAAATTTAGTATGATCTATATTCAAGCATAAGCTATGAAACTAATATACCAAAAACTAGAGTGACCTTCCCTCAAATGTATAGAATTCCCATGATGCATTTCATCATCCTTTGAAAATTTCATTCATAACATCTAAATCAGTAACAAGCACACACATGATTATTACAATCCAAGCCATTATAACACAAAGAAAGAGTTATTAGTTTTCGTTAAAGATCGAAGTGAGAAACAGTTCCATCGCCGAAGTTATTAGTTTTCGTTTTTCTTTTTTAGAAATTTGAGAAATTGATAGATTGAGAGATTACCTTTGCAAGAGATGATTTTGTTTGCAAGATGATAAATCACCTTCTTTGACATAGGTGATTTTTTTTTTCTTCAAAATTGGTTTCGTTTCCATAAGCGTTGACAAAACTGAGAAACGAAGACAACACGTGGGACTGAGAAATGAAAACAACAAAAATTGGGAAATGAAACACGAGAGTGATTTGAGTTTTCTTTAAAGGGCGGCGACAATTGACAAAAATTGCCCCAAGACCCGTTGCAATGTTGTGGTGAGGGTGGTTATTTTATAACTGTCGCATGCTAAGTATCGTAATAATGAAAACTTCTTGTAGTGAATTTGCAGAAATACATAATAATTAGTGATCTTATTATTTGGATTATGATTAACTGAACTTTATAAATGACTTGTAATGTGAAGATTGCCTTTAATTTATAAACTCATTTTTAGGTCATATAATGTAACGCCCAGTTTTTCAAAGCGAGGGTGTATATTTTTTTTTCAAAAGAAATTAAACTGAAACAGAGAAATAAACAAGAAAATGCATTTGGATAAATAATTGAGTCATTATAATTTACAAGCAGCGGAAAAGTTTCTCCAAATATAAATCCAAAGCATTTACACAACAACAAATGGTACATGGGACCCATTCAAAGATGATGTCAAACTGATAATATTAGTAAAAGTACAGTTTTCCAAACTAAAAATACTCCAATCCAAAAAGAAGGACACCTAGTCCCTATACATCATCCTAATCTGATCATCCTACCAAAAAGCTATACACCCTGAGTAATCTCCACGCGCCCCGTGAGATCCTCCTAACGTAACTGCAGTCAAGCGTTCCCATCTCCATTCCTGTCCGTAGGGTACGAACCGGTAGGACCGTCCTGACTCTCATCTGAGGGCAAAGCCCATATTTCCACAATAATTGTAAAGGGTCACCAACCAAAAAAAGTAACAGTTAACACATAGCAATTAAGTTTTTAAATGCTTAAAACAACTTTTCAACTAAGCATGCACCTTAAAAGGATTTTCCATATGCTAAAAGTTCATATA
>NW_027336982.1:0-1089 GCF_000331145.2 Cicer arietinum | reverse complement strand
CAAACCCTAACAAGATCCTTTCCACACAATCACAGATAAGTCCCTAAATGCAAACTAAAAGTTGGTCCCCTAGCACCGTAGCGTCGCCTCCAAGTTGGTCCCCTAGCACCGTAGCGTGGTAGTGAGCAACTTTCCCTTCTAACTCTTCGCGAAACGAAGCTTAGATCTAGATGAAACGGAGGGGTTTGTGTTTGAATCTCCAATACCGTTTTTCTTCGTTTTCGAATCAAAGAGGAAGAGTGAAGTTAAGAAATCCTGATCCTAACATGTCTTTTCTCAGCACTCTAACGAGATAGCTGCACAGATAGCAACATTTGAGGAGCGAGCAAAAGCGGCAGAACACGAGGCACGAGAGGCGCGAGAGGAACTAGGGAAAGCAGAGCAACGTCGACAAGAGGATGAGCAGCGCACTATAGAGCTCCAGATACAGCTAGCAACATTGGCAAAAAGTGTTGCTTCCATACAGGTTGAGTCATCCCGTCGTCGTCGTCATCCAGATTATGACGAGGATGAGTCTAACGATGATGACGGCAATGAGTAGTACCGATTTCAGTGTCAGTTTCATATAGTAGTTATGACTACATATTTTTCTTAGACTTGTACGCATTATATATATATATATATATATATATATATATATATATTCTTACGATAATGTTGTTATGTGTATTTTGAAACTTGTCTTTATGAGAACAATATTTTGACTTCAAAGAGTATGAAAGAAGATTCATGTTTTCGAAGAAAATCTAAAATAAGATTTGATTCAAATTTATCATCGACGAGTAATTCCAAACGGCATCAAAATAACTTTTTGATCATATAAACTTCAAAATATTATTAACTTTGGCTAAAAAGCCTCCGAGCTCAAAATCCAAAATACATAAAAATACATAAAGTGTACTTTAAAATTTTGGGTCTTACAGTTCCAGCGGGTTCTTCATAAATATACGCCAAACCCAATAAATGGACATAAGTTTCAAGAATGACAACAGACTGGGTGAGAAAGTGCACACATTCAAGCTCCAGAGAAACTCAAGTGAGAAAAATCACAATGAATATTGCAAAATCAGCTTAGATGCAATTGTTTTT
>NW_027336981.1:1017-2032 GCF_000331145.2 Cicer arietinum | reverse complement strand
TTCATTTGTGTCATTTGGTTAACATTTTGGTCATTGTCGTCCTCGTTACGCTTACTCTTGTCCAATTGGGGTTTTTAACCAATCTTGTGCATCCAATAAGTTCATTTGTTTTATTGGATTAACGTTTAGGTCATTTTCTTCATCCTTAGGCTTATTCTTGTCTAATTAGGGTTTTTAACCAATCTTGTGTTTACAATAATTTATATTGTGTCAGTGAATGAACATTTAGGACATTTTCGTTCTCTCTTGTCTTATTCTTGTCTAATTAGGGTTTTTAACCAATCTTGTGCATCCAATAAGTTCATTTGTGTCATTGGATTGACATTTAGGTCATTTTCGTCATCCCTAGGTTTAATCTTGTCTAATAAGGGTTTTTAACCAATCTTGTGCTTCCAATAAGTTCATTTGTGTCATTGGATTAACATTTAGGATATTTTCGTCATCCCTAGGCTTATTCTTGTCCAATTAGGGTTTTTAACCAATCTTGTGCATCCAATAGGTGTGTTTGTTACATTGAATTGACATATAGGTCATTTTCGTCATCCCTAGGCTTATTCTTGTCCAATTAGGGTTTTTAACCAATCTTGTGCATCCAATAGGTGTGTTTGTTACATTGAATTGACATATAGGTCATTTTCGTCATCCCTAGGCTTATTCTTGTCCAATTAGGGTTTTTAACCAATCTTGTGCATCCAATAAGTTCATTTGTGTCATTGGATTAACATTTTGGTCATTTTCGTCCTCCCTAGGCCTATTCTTGTCCAATTAGGATTTTTAACCAAACTTGTGCATCCAATAAGTTCATCTGTGTCATTGGATTAACATTTAGCTCATTTTCGTCCTCCCTAGGCTTATTCTTGTCCAATTAGGGTTTTTAAGCAATCATGTGCATCCAATAAGTTCATTTGTGTCATTGGATTAACATTTAGGTCATTATTGTCATCCCTAGGCTTTTTCTTGTCTAATTAGGGGTTTTAACCAATCTTTTGCTTCCAATAAGTTCATTTGTGTCATT
>NW_027336981.1:0-797 GCF_000331145.2 Cicer arietinum | reverse complement strand
CTAATTAGGGTTTTTAACCAATCTTGTGCTTCCAATAAGTTCATTTGTGTCATTGGATTAACCTTTAGGATATTTTCGTCCTCCCTAGGCTTATTCTTGTCCAATTAGGGTTTTTAACCAATCTTGTGCATCCAATGAGTTCATTTGTATCATTGGATTAACATTTATGTCATTTTCGTCCTCCCTAGGCTTATTCTTGTCCAATTAGGGTTTTTAACCAATCTTGTGCATCCAATAAGTTAATTTGTGTCATTGAATGAACATTTATGTCATTTTCGTCCTCCCTAGGATTATTCTTGTCTAATTAGGATTTTTAACCAATCTTGTGCATCCAATAGGTGTGTTTGTGTCATTGGATGAACATGTAGGTCATTTAATTTAGGTTTTTAACCAATCTTGTGCTTCCAGTCAGTTCATTTGTGTCATTGGATTGAATTTTAAGTCATTTTCGTCCTCGCTAGGCTTATTCTTGTCTAATTTAGGTTTTTAACCAATCTTGTGCTTCCAGTCAGTTCATTTGTGTCATTGGATTAAATTTTAAGTCATTTTCGTCCTCGCTAGGCTTATTCTTGTTTAATTAGGGTTTTAAACCAATCTTGTGCATCCAGTAAGTTCATTTGTGTCATTAAATTAACATTTAGGTCACTTTCATCCTCCCTAGGCCTTTTTTTGTCCAATTAGGATTTTTAACCAATTTTATGCATCCAATAAGTTAATTTGTGTCATTCAATGACCATTTTGGTCATTTTCGTCCTCCCTAGGCTAATTCTTGTCCAATTAGGGTTTTTAACCAATCT
>NW_027336980.1:0-884 GCF_000331145.2 Cicer arietinum | reverse complement strand
ATTGGTTAAAAATTCTAATTGGACAAGTATAAGCCTAGGGAGGACGAAAATGACCTAAATGTTCATCCAATGACACAAATGAACTTATTGGATGCACAAGAATGGTTAAAAATCCTAATTGGACAATAATAAGCCTAGGGAGGACGAAAATGACCTAAATGTGCATCCAATGACAGAAATGAACTTATTGGATTCACAACATTGGTTAAAAATTCTAATTGGACAAGTATAAGCCTAGGGAGGACGAAAATGACCTAAATGTTCATCCAATGACACAAATGAACTTATTAGATGTACAAGATTGGTTAAAAACACTAATTGGAATTGAATAAGACTAGGGAGGACGAAAATGACCTAATTGTTCATCCAATTACACTGATGAACTTATTGGATGCACAAGATTGGTTAAAAACCCTAATTGGACAAGAATAAGCCTAGGGAGGACGAAAATGACCTAAATGTGCATCCAATGACAGAAATGAACTTATTGGATTCACAACATTGGTTAAAAATTCTAATTGGACAAGTATAAGCCTAGGGAGGACGAAAATGACCTAAATGTGCATCCAATGACAGAAATGAACTTATTGGATTCACAACATTGGTTAAAAATTCTAATTGGACAAGTATAAGCCTAGGGAGGACGAACATGACCTAAATGTTCATCCAATGACACAAACACACCTATTGGATGCACCAGATTGGTAAAAAACCCCTTATTGGAAAAGAATAAGCCTAGGGAGGATGAATATGACCTATATATTCATCCAATTACACAAATCAACTTATTGGATGCACAAGATTGGTTAAAAACCCTAATGGGACAGGAATAAGCCTAGGGAGGACGAAAATGACCTAAATGTTCATCCAATGACACAAATGAA
>NW_027336979.1:0-1261 GCF_000331145.2 Cicer arietinum | reverse complement strand
GGATGCACAAGATTTGTTAAAAACCATAATTGAACTAGAATAAACTCAGGGAGGACGAAAATAGATTAAATGTTAATCCAATGACACAAATGAACTTATTAGATGCACACAAGATTGGTTAAAAACCCTAATTGGTCTGGAATAAACCTAAGGAGTACGAAAATGACCTAAATGTTAATCCAATGACAGAAATGAACATATTGGATGCACAAGATTGGTTAAAAACACTAATTGGACAAGAATAAGCCTAGAGAGGACGAAAATGACCTAAATGTTCATCCAATGACACAAACACGCCTATTGGATGCACAAGATTGGTTAAAAACACTAATTGGACAAGAATAAGCCTAGAGAGGACGAAAATGACCTAAATGTTCATCCAATGACACAAATGAACTTATTGTATGCACAAGATTGGATAAAAACCCTAATTGGACTAGAATGACCTAAATGTTTATCCAATGACACAACCACACCTATTGGATGCACAAGACTGGTTAAAAACCTTAATTGGACTAGAATAAACCTAGGGAGGACCAAAATGACTTAAATGTTAATCCATTGACACAAATGAACATATTGGATGCACAAGATTGGTTAAAAACCCTAATTGGACAAGAATAAGCCTAGGGAGGACGAAAGTGACCTAAATGTTCATCCTATGACACAAATGAACTTATTGGATGCACAAGATTGGTTAAAAACCCTAATTGGACAAGAATAAGCCTAGGGAGGACGAAAATGACCTAAATGTTCATCCTATGACTCAAATGAATTTATTGGATGCACTAGATTGGTTAAAAACCCTAATTGGACATGAATAAGCCTAGGGAGGACGAAAATGACCTTAATGTTCATCCTATGACACAAATGAACTTATTGGATGCACAAGATTGGTTAAAAACCCTAATTGGACAAGAATAAGCCTAGGGAGGACGAAAGTGACCTAAATGTTAATCCAATGACACAAATGTACTTATTGCATGCACAAGATTGGTTAAAAACCCTAATTGGACAAGAATAAGCATAGGGAGGACGAAAATGACCTAAATATTCATCCAATGACACAAATGAACTTATTGTTGTATGCACAAGATTGGTTAAAAACCCTAATTGGACTAGAATAAACCTATGGAGGACGAAAATGACCTAAATGTTAATCCAATGACACAAATGAACATATTGTATGCACAATAGCGGTCAAAAACCCTAATTGGACAAGAATAAGCCTAGGGAGGACGAAAATGACCAAAATGTTAGT
>NW_027336978.1:9147-9396 GCF_000331145.2 Cicer arietinum | reverse complement strand
CAGAGCGGGGTTCCTCCCAAACTTGAACTTCAAGACTTATTAACCTGAAACAACTGTGATTTCCCAAACGCAGGGCCAAGCCAGTCAAACACAAACAACGAAGAGTAATTATTATTACTTTTGAAACACATAAATCACCACAAGATAATCACAAGTAAATGCAATGCTATGCATGAGCTTAGACTCTACTTCACAATGTGGTACCATTCTAACTCTGAAGTACTTGGTTAGGAGGCTTGATATTATGCC
>NW_027336978.1:0-6167 GCF_000331145.2 Cicer arietinum | reverse complement strand
AGAAATCATGCCTATAAGGAAAATTAATCATAAACTAATCAACATATATTATAAAATAATTTTAACACCAAATTAATTATCTAAATTCCTATTTAATTAATAAAATAGTTTATTATAAAATTTGGGGTGTTACACATGCCCCCCGACTAAAATGGACCGATATACGTATTTTCGAACAAGATGATGAATAGTGTTTGAAATCTGACGCGGAACTCGGAACACAATTATAAATTTAAAAGAATAATGCTATAAGGGTCTCTCGATCCTCGATTTCATCAGGACTTTTTGGGTTCGGACCAGACGATGGCTAGTGTTTGAAATCAGATGCAGAATCCGAACATTGTTATATATTTAGGAGAAGAATTTTATAAGGGTCTCCTGGTCCTCGATTTCATCTATACTACTCGGGCGATATTCGTACCACACGACAAAAAAGACCGAAATCCCTATTTTTGAACAAGACGATGGATAGAGTTTGAAATCTAACGCAGAACCCAAAAAACAGTTATAAACTTAGGAGAAGAATGCTATGAGGGTCTCTCGGTCCTCGATTTCATCTGGACTTTTTGGTTGATTTTTGTACCACCCGACTAAAATAGATCGAAATCTGTATTTTCGAACAAGATGATGGCTAGTGTTTGAAATCTGATGCAGAAACCGAAACACATTTATAAATTTATAAGAAGAATGCTATATGGGACTCTCGGTCCTCGATTTCATCTGAACTTTTCGAGCAAGTTTCTTACCCCTTGACAAAAATGGACCAAAATCTGTATTTTCAATCCAGACGATGGCTAGTGTTTGAAATCTGACGCGGAACCCGAAACACAGTTATAAATTTAGGAGAAGAATGCTATAAGAGTCTCCTAGTCCGCGATTTCATCTGGACATTTCAGATGATTTTCGTACCACCCGACTAAATTGGACCGAAATCCGTATTTTCGAACAAGACGATGGCTAGTGTTTGAAATATGAAGCGAAACGCGAAACACATTTATAAATTTAGAAGAAGGATGCCATAAGGGTCTCTCGGTCCTCGATTTATCCTGAACTTTTCGGGCAAGTTTCTTACCCCTTGACAAAAATGGACAAAAATCTTTATTTTCAATCCAGACGATGGCTAGTGTTTAAAATCTGACGCGGAACCCGAAACACAGTTATAAATTTAGGAGAAGAATGCTATAAGAGTCTCCTAGTCCTCGATGTCATCTGGACATTTCGGGTGATTTTCGTACCACCCGACTAAATTGGACCAGAATCCGTATTTTCGAACAAGACGATGGCTAGTGTTTGAAATATGAAGCGAAACCCGAAACACATTAATAAATGTAGAAGAAGGATTCCATAAGGATCTCTCGATCCTCGATTTCATCTGAACTTTTCGGGCATGTTTCTTACCCCTTGACAAAAATGGACCAAAATCTGTATTTTCAATCCAGACGATGGCTAGTGTTTGAAATCTGACACGGAACTCGAAACACAGTTATAAATTTTGCAGAAGAATGTTATAAGGGTCTCCCGGTCCTCGATTTCATCTGGATTTTTCGGGAGATTTTCATACGATCCAACTAAAATGGACCAACATCCGTATTTTCGAAAAAGTCTATGGCTAGTGTTTGAAATCTGACGCGCAACCCGAAACCCAATTATAAATTTTAGAGAAGAATGATATAAAGGTCTCCCAGTCCTAGATTTAATCTGAACCTTTCGGGCGATTTTCGTACCACCCGACTAAAATGGACTGAAATTCGTAATTTCCAACAAAACTATGTCTAGTGTTCGAAATCTAGCGTGGAACCCAATATACATTTATAAATTTAAGAGAAGAATGCTATATGACTCTTCTGGTCCTCGATTTCATCTGGACTTTTTGCGCGATATTCGTACCAGCTCACAAAAAATGGACCGAAACTTGTATTTTCGGACCAGGCCATGGCTATTGTTTGAACTTGAATCAAAGTTATAAATTTTGGAGAAGAATGCTATAAGGTTCTCCAGGTCCTCGATTTCATCTGGATTTTTCGGGCGATTTTCGTACCACCCAACTAAAATGGACCAAAATCCTTCTTTTCGAATAACATGATAGCTATTGTTTGAAATTTGATGCGGAAACCGAAACACATTTATAAATTTAGAAGAAGAATGCTATAAGGGACTCTTGGTCCTCGATGTCATTTGGCCTTTTTGGGCGAGCTTCATACCCCTCGACAAAAATGGAGCAAAATCTGTATTTTTGGACTAAACGATGGCTAGTGTTTGAAATTTGACGCGGAACCCGAAACCATGTTATATATTTAGGAGAAGAATGCTACAAGGGTCTCTCGGTCCTCGATTTTCTCTGGATTTCTCGGTGATTTTCCTAATACCCGACAAAAATGGACCGAAATCCATATTTCCAAACAAGATGTTGACTATTGTTTGAAATTTGATGCGAAAACCGAAACACAATTATAAATAATACTATAAGGGACTCTCGGTCCTCGATTTCATCTGTACATTTCGGGCGAGTTTCGTACCCCTCAAGAAAAATAGATCAAATTTGTATTTTTGGACTAGCGATGGCTAGTTTTTGAAATCTGATGTGGAACCTGAATAATTGTTATATATTTAGGAGAAGAATGCTATGAGGGTCTCTCAGTCCTCGATTTCATCTGGACTTTTCGGGTGATTTTTGTACCACACGACTAAAATAGATCGAAATCCGTATTTTCGAACAAGATGATGGCTAGTGTTTGAAATGTGATGCAGAAATCGAAACACAGTTATAAATTTAGAAGAAGAATGCTATATGGGACTCTCGGTCCTCGATTTCATCTGAACTTTTCGGGCAAGTTTCTTACCCCTTGACAAAAATGGACCAAAATCTATATTTTCAATCCAGACGATGGCTAGTGTTCAAAATCTGACGCGGAACTCGAGACATTGTTATAAATTTAGGAGAAGAATGCTATAAGAGTCTCCTGGTCCTCGATTTCATCTGGACATTTCGGGTGATTTTTGTACCACCAGACTAAATTGGACCGAAATCCGTATTTTCGAACAAGACGATGGCTAGTGTTTGAAATCTAAAGCGGAACCCGAAACAATTTATAAATTTAGAAGAAGGATGAAATAATGGTCTCTCGGTCTTCGATTTCATCTGGACTTTCTGGGCGAGTTTCGTACCCCTCGACAAAAATTGACCAAAATCTGTATTTTCGGACCAGAAGATGGCTAGTGTTTGAAATTTGATGCGGAACCTAAAATACTGTTATATATTTAGGAGAAGAATGCTATAAGGGTTTCCCGTTCCTCGATCTCATCTGGACATTTGATGCGATTTACGTACCACGCGAAAAAATGGATTGAAATCCATATTTTCGAACAAGACGATGGCTAGTGTTTGAAATTTGACATGGAACCCGAAATACAGTTATAAATTTTGGAGAAGAATTCTATAATGGTCTCCTAGTCCTCGATTTCATCTGGACTTTTCTGGCGATTTTCGTACTCCTGACAAAAATGGACCAAAATCTATATTTTAAGACTAGAAGATGGCTAGTCTTTGAAATCTGACCCGGAATCCGAAACACTGTTATATATTTAGAAGGAGAATGCTATAAGGGTCTCCCGGTCCTCAATTTCATCTAGTATTTTCGGGGGATTTTCGTACCACCCGATTAAAATTGACTGAAATTCGTATTTTTGAACAAAACAATGGCTAGTGTTTGAAATCCGACAAAGAACTCAGAACACAATTATAAATTTAGGAGAAGAATGCAATAAGGATCTCTCGATCCTCGATTTCATCTAGACTTTTCAGGCGATAATCTTACCCCTCGACAAGAAAGGACCAAAATCTATATTTTAGGAATAGACGATGGAAAGTGTTTAAAATCTGGCACGAAACCTAAAAATTAGTAATAAATTTTGGAGAGGAATGCGATCAGGGTCTCCCGGTCCTCGATTTCATCTAGGCTTTTTCAGGTGATTTTCGTACCACCCGACAAAAAATGGACCAAAATCCGTATTTTCGAACAAGATGATTGCTAGTGTTTGAAATTTGATGCGGTACCCGAAGCTCAGTCATAAACTTAGGAGAAGAATGCTATAAGGGTTTTGCGGTCGTCAATTTTATCCAGGCTTCTCCGGCGATTTTTGTACCACCAAACAAAAATCCATATTTTCAAACAAGACAATTGCTAGTGTTTGAAATCTGAGGCAGAACCCGAAACCCAGTTATAAATTTAGAAGAAGAATGCTATAAGGTTCTCCTGGTCCTTGATTTCATATGGTCTTTTCGGGCAATTTTCGTACCACCTGACAAAAATGGACCGAAATTTGTATTTTCGGACCAGACGATGGCTAGTGTTTGAAATCTAGCGCGAAACCCGAAACATAGTTATAAATTTTAGAGAAGAATGCTATAAGTGTCTCTTGGTCCTCGATGTCATCTGGACTTTTCGGGCAATGTTCGTACCCCTCGACAAAAATGGACACAAATCTGTTTTTTCGGACCAGACATTGGCTAGTATTTGAAATCTAGCACAAAACTCGAAACACAGTTATAAATTTTGGAGAAGAATGTTATAAGGGTCTCCAGGTCCTCGATTTCATCTTGACTTTTCGGGCGATTTTCATACGATCCAACTAAAATTGACCAAATTCCGTATTTTCGAAAAAGTCTATGGCTATTGTTTGAAATCTGACGTGCAGCCCGAAACCCAGTTATAAATTTTAGAGAAGAATGATAGAATGGTCTCCCGGTCCTAGATTTCATCTGAATCTTTCGGGCGATTTTCATACCACCCGACTAAAATGAGCCGAAATCCGTAATTTCCAACAGGACTATAGCTAGTGTTTGAAATCTGACGCGGAACCCGATATACATTTATAAATTTTAGAGAAGAATGATATATGAGTCTTCTGGTCCTCGATTTCATCTAGAATTTTTGCGCGATATTCGTACCACCTCACAAAAATGGACCGAAACTTGTATTTTCGGACCAGACGATGGCTAGTGTTTGAACCCGAATCAAAGTTATAAATTTTGGAGAAGAATGCTATAAGGTTCTCCGGGTCCTCGATTTCATATGTACTTTTCGGGTGATTTTTGTACCACCTGACTAAAATAGATCAAAATCCGTATTTTCGAACAAGATGATGGCTAGTGTTTGAAATCTGATGCATAAACCGAAACACAGTTATAAATTTAGAAGAAGAATGCTATAAGGGACTCTCGGTTCTCGATTTCATCTGAACTTTTCGGGCAAGTTTCTTACCCCTTGACAAAAATGGACCAAAATCTGTATTTTCAATCTAGACGATTGCTAGTGTTTGAAATTTGACGCAGAACCTGAAACACTGTTATATATTTAGGAGAAGAATGTTAAAAGGGTCTCTCGGTCCTCAATTTAATCTAGACTTTTAAGGCGATTTTCGTACCACCCGACAAAAATGGATTGAAATCCATTTTTTCGAACCAGACGATGGTTAGTTTTTTAAATCTGATGTTGAACTCGAAATACCGTTATAAATTTAGGAGAAGAATGCAATAAGGGTTTCACGGTCCTCGATTTCATTTGGACTTTTCGGGCGATTTTCGTACCACCCGACCAAAATTGACCGAAATTTGTATTTTCGGACTCGACGATGGCTTGTATTAGAAATGTGACGCGGAACTTATAAATTTAGAAGAAGAATGCTATAAGAGTCTTCTAGTCCTCTATTTCATTTGGACATTTCGGATGATTACGTATTTTCGAATAGGATGATGAATAGTGTTTGCAATCTGACGTGGAACCCAACACACATTTATAAATTTAGAAGAAGAATGCTATAACGGTCTCTTGGTCCTGATTTCATGTGGACTCTTCGGGCGATTTTCGTACCCCTCGACAAAAATGGACCAATATCTATATTTTCTAACCAAACGATGTCTAATGTTTGAAATCTGACGTGGAACCTGAAACAATGATATATATTTAGGAGAAGAATGCTATAAGGATCTGCCGGTCCTAGATTTCATCTGGCCTTTTCGGGAGATTTTCATACCACACGACAAAAATGAACTAAAATCCGTATTTTCGAAAAAGACGATGGATAGTGTTTGAAATCTGACACGTAACCCGAAACACAGTTATAAATTTAGGAGAAGAATGCTATAAGAGTCTCTTGGTCCTTGATTT
>NW_027336977.1:577-1306 GCF_000331145.2 Cicer arietinum | reverse complement strand
AGTTGTTCAAGAATTAGTTTAGGGAGGACGAAAATGACCTAAATGTTCTTCCAATGACACAAAAACACCTATTGGATGCACAAGACTGGTTAAAAACCCTTATTGGACTAGAATAACCTAGGGAGGATGAAAAATGACTTAAAGTTCAAATATTAAAATTCATCCTCCAAAAAGGATACAGAAAATAGGAATTTAAAAATAAAAGTTGAACTTAAAAAGGATATTAAAATATTTGTTAAATTCACTGAAATATTTCAAAAGTTTATGGGATCTCAATCTGGAATTTTTTACAAAACGGGTATTGGATTTGAAAGCTTTAACTGTTGGACTTTAGTCCTTGAATCCTAATTTTGACATAATTAACAAACATACAATGTTCATACATCATATGATAAATCTAACTTTTTAATTGAGCAAGATTTCAGGAACAACAATTCAATCCTACACACTTGATACAAATTGCTTGGAACACAAGAAATCAACAAAAGTTGGTCATTGACTGAGTAAATCGATTGGGCAATCGGTTTCATAACAAGGGTGTAAGGAAACATAACTTTTTGTGATTGTATAACCAATTAGGCAATCGACTGGCACAATTAGAAATGAAAATTGCACAAGTCAGTGGCAACCTGTTTTCAGGCTAATCGATTGGCAAATCGATTGTACATATCACAAATGAAAAACTGATTGAAACCAATCGACTGGCAAATCGATTGATCAAGTCACAGT
>NW_027336977.1:0-537 GCF_000331145.2 Cicer arietinum | reverse complement strand
ACCTGTGACAAACACAATCGATTGGACAATCTATTGTGTGAAATTTCAATCAAGTTAAGTTTGGTTGCAATCGATTGGGAAATCGATTGAACTAAACGCCAGGTAAGAACTTTTCAGGCAAATACATACAAATCGATTGGCACGTCGATTAACATCAAAATAGCTGAGTCACTGACTTGAACACAATCGATTGGCAAATCGATTGAAAGAACTTTTTGAAATCACAGTGAACTTTGAGCTTGTGGCCAAATCGATTCTGAGTATTTGTTAATCGATTATGAGACTTAATAAATCGATTAAGTAATCGATTGGTGTGATTTTTACTTTGAACATAACACCTGCAATCGATTACGAAATCGATGCATATAAGTCTTAACATAATCACTGAAAAGAGTTTGTTTAAAGAATCGATTGGTAAATCGATTGGCTTATGTAGTTTCAAGATTTAAGAAAAACAAGACCCACGATAATCGATTGGCAAATCGATTAGACCTGTATTATAACTTTAATGAATCGATTGGCAAATCGATTTATTGG
>NW_027336976.1:0-1074 GCF_000331145.2 Cicer arietinum | reverse complement strand
ATAAATTATAGTTTATCAAATTCCCCTATGCTTGAATCATTGCTTGTCCTCAAGCAATTGTTTTAGGTAAAAATTATGGACGAGCAGACACCATGAATAGGAACTCTACATTCAATTCAAGTGTATGCAATAGGCAGCTTCAAAAACCAATGGATAAACAACTTCCGTTCAAAATTAGTGACTTAGGTTCCTATGAAAACGTAATTTTCATCAATATGACACTCAACTATCAAATTCTATGTGTTTCAATGTAATGGGCATTCACTCAATGTTTCACCAATGCAATGTTTCTGCCATAAGCTTGATTATTAACCAAATCTCCATTACATCTCTCATGAGAGCATATGTGAATCAAAAACACTTTTCAAGGTTGTAAATGGGCCAAAGGATAATAGGTGGGGAAAACCAATAAAGGGACTTGGGAGTCCTCTTACATTTCCAAGACCACAAAATCAGTCGGTATAAACAATTGTCCTACTTAGATAGGAACATCCTCTAATATTCTCACCTGATACTTGATAGATCGATTAGCTAGCTGTAAGGAAATGTTGGTGGGCTTTAACTCACCCACATCAAGCTTCTTACAAACTGACAAAGGCATGAGGCTTACACTAACCCCAAGATCACACAAAGCACGTTCAAAACTCATATCACCAATAACACAAGGAATAGAAAAGCTTCCAGGGTCTTTATGTTTGGGAGGCAATTTATTTTGAATTATGGCACTACATTCCTCAGTTAAAGAAATTGCCTCATTGTCGTCAAGTTTTCTTTTGTTTGACAAAATTTCTTTCAAAAATTTAGCATATGACGACATTTGAGACAGTGCTTCCGTGAACAAAATATTTATATATAATTTTTTCAAAACTTCCACAAACTTCCTAAGTTTCTCCTCAATTTAGCCTTGACGAATCTTTGGGTAAATGGTATGGGTGGTTTGTATGGTGCCAGAGGCACGTAAGGTTTTTCTTTTTCCTCATCTACCCTCTCACTTGACGATTGGGTTCTTTCAGTATCATCGTTAACATTCACTTCCACATCATTACCCTTGTGTTCCTCTAATTGTTTTCCATT
>NW_027336975.1:0-1666 GCF_000331145.2 Cicer arietinum | reverse complement strand
GGTAATATTTCATGCTTATTTTTTATCGTCAATGCAAGGGATAAATATCCTAGTTGGTTTTGTGCCATGTTTCTCCCATTCACGGTTCCAAAATTGAAAATCATCTCCGATTAAATTTGGCCATTCAGCTATAAGACGAGTCTTCAAATTCCCAACAATTAAAGTCTAAAAACATAAAAATGAAATAAAATTATTTGTTGAATATACAATAGTAATAAATAAATTGCAACAACAGTCAAAAATATAAATATTAAACTCACTTTATTCAGTTTAGTTTGGGAGCAATGAGATGGTGTAGATCCACTATGATTGGAAGGCCATAACCCATGAAGGGTGAATTTGATGGGTACATTGGGATTGCATGGCTTATTTATGGTTTGAGGTGAATGTCTACAATAGGTTGTTGGCCATTGTTGGGCCAACTTGTAATAATCATAAGCACTATAGCTAGTGCTAAGTAGTAGTACAAAGACCATCAAACGTAGCATTTCTTATATGTGAAGAGATTCAAGAGAAAAACTCAAGTAATTAACAATGAATGGTAAGGTGTAATTGCAAATGAAGAGAACCTTCATTTAAATAGACATAATTTTGTAGGTAGATCTTGTGAAGGTTTTAACTTTATGAATCATGTGGGTGGTTGTGAATTTGCATATTTGAAATAATTCAATTTTACACTACAATTGGAAGGATAAATAAGATGGAAAAAAATAAGGTGTGATGAATTAGACTTAATTTGTATGATTATGGTTTTGTTTAATTTTATCAAATTGTCAATTGTTGCTAGTATCATATTCATTCCACTTTCTATTGCCTTATTCAAAGCTTGTAGTTTAATTCATGTGAATTCAATTAAATTTAGCATTACTTCCAAGTTAGCCATTTTCTATCATTAATTAATATGTTTATTCATTCCTCATTAATTAATATGTTTATTCATTCCTCTTTTATATATAAAATGATATAATTATCACAAAAAATTTATTGAGTCATATAATTGGATGCAACAATTTTCATCCTTCTAGAAAGAAAAAGATTTATGGATTTTCATGGGATGATGTTGGGAAAGTTCCTACTGTTGTTTGATATATATATTAGGAATTATGTTAGTGTGTGAACACATGACGCAGTTGTGATGTGAATGGATTGATAAGGAAAAAGGGAGATTTTCTTTGCAAGGAAATATTTTATGTCTCTAGAAAATATTACACATGAACCACATAGTAATATAAATTTCTTAATCAGCAAGCTATATTTATTCATATTCATCCCTCTATTGTAAGAATCATATGAAATTAAATTAATGATATAAAAGATATATTTGAAATTCAATCAATAATATTAAAGATATTTATCCAATAACAATTCAAGATAAGGAGAAAAGAAGGAAATAATTCTTAAAAAAAAAAAAGAGATAAATCTTTATAATTAAAAGGGATACAGGTTTAATCTCTATAAAAAAAAATGATACGACTTTTCAATTTCTATTTTTACCCTTTAAATATTAATTATTTTTCTTTAAATAAATTAAAGTCATGCAATCGCTAATTTCTTATAAAAAAAATACAACATCCACATTCAAAACTGCTTCATTTAAAAAAAAATATATATTTTACCCTTTCATTAACCTCTGCATAGCAATTATTTATTTACATCATAATCAAAA
>NW_027336974.1:0-2724 GCF_000331145.2 Cicer arietinum | reverse complement strand
CTGATTCTAAATTCACTCATAAATAGTCAACAAATTGTACATTTGTATATTTATATTTATATTTTCTTATATAAGATTTGTCTTAATAACTCTGAATTTAAATTGTCTCATAAATAGTTGATGTCCGTCCTAGTAATTTTAATCCTAAGTTGTCTAATAAATAGTGTTGTCATTATATTAAATAAAAAATAATAATTTATTTAAGTAAATATAAAATTTATTTAGGCTTCTTAGCCATGAATTCAATTAAATTTCTAGACCTGAAGGGAAAAATAATCATTTATTTAAGAAATTATAAAATTTATGTAGGAATTAAAGAAACAATTCATTTATTCATTGAAGTAATGGTTTTTCAAACTTCAAACACTATTTTATCAAATTTAAAAACTAATATACTATATATTTTATATTCTAAATTTATTATTAAATATCAGACAAATTCAAAAGAATTCAAAGGATTTATGAAAGATTAATGAAGACTAACATGCAAATTCAAAGATAAAAGATACTCATAGTTTTTATGTGTATTGTAATTTTTTGTTTGTAATTGGAAAATTATTTTTCTTTAGTATTTTGTGTGTAATACTAAAATGAATGATATTTTGCCACTTAATACAGCAAAATTTATACGAATTCTTAAATGTCATGTATCAGCGAAATTTATATGAATTCTTAAATGTCATGTATTTCACATAAACAACGTAGGTTGAATAATAAAAATAAAAATTAATTATTAAGTTACTTACATCTTTACATTTACTAATTTACTTATTTTATATATGTCCATATCCATTATTTTAAAAATTCTTATTTCATCTAATCTAATTATTTAATTTTTTTTTAATAATTATTGTTTTTATTCGTTTAAAATTAAAAGTATTGTTTTATAATAAGTTTTTTGGAAAGAAAAAATATTTTTTGTGGAATTCAAAAAATAAGGAAGCAAAGTAAGATTAAGGAGTGATGTTGGAGTCATACTTTTCATCAATAACATTGAGCTGATAAGAAAGTAGTTTTTAAGTTAAGTTAGAACTAGATTTTTTTAAATTTTTTTATTGTAATTTTTTTTAAGTCAACTTATTTTTTAATGTCAACTTATTTTTTTAAAGTCAACTTATTTATTAAAATTGTTGTTTTCGTGCGACGCACCAGTTACAGACTAGTATATTTCATTTCAGATAAAGTATACACTTAAGAGGGAAAAAGTTACTCACTATTTACGGGATTAAGGTAAGCCAATAAAACAAAGAAACTAGGACCAATATATGGCAAGAACTTTCTCCATCCAGAAGATTTATGTGTCTATCAATGCATCAAGTTAACAAAGAATCAATCAATGTAATGTACTAAACCCTAAATTTTGAAAACATGTGAACTTCAGAACTTGAATGAAAAAAAAAACAATAATATGAATTTATAGAGAGAAAGAAGATGTACCTCATGATTGGAGGATGTTTCCTTAACTTGATGTTGCTGCGTCAAGTTTGCCATGATTCTTTCTATGCTCTCTGCTTGTCATATTCACTTTGTGACTGACTTTTTTTGTAGATAAGTAAAATAAGTGAAATTTGTTATAATAATGTGCCAAAAAAATAATGAAATTGTTATAGTAATTTGTCAAACAAATACGTTGATTTTAGCATGTTATACTATTTTGACACCTCAATTCTATTTTGCTGATAAATTAACACTTAATATTATTTTGTTAAATTAAAATAATTAAAAAAATCAAAACATTGTTAATAAAATAAAATAAAACACTTGATAAAAAAGAAAGCAGTTAAACAGAGGAAGTTGTTAAGAAAATAAAGAACACGTTGTTTATTTTGACAATTGTTATAACAAAGTTCTCCTATTTGTTTTTTTTTGTCAAATTATTATAACAACTTCATCCGTTTTGGCAAATTATTATAACAACTTCCTCCTCTTTTAGCACATTGTTATAACAAATTCCTTTTATTTTACTTATCTAATAAATAAAAATTAATGCAAATAATAATAATAATGATAAAATATAAATTTGATGTATTTGTTCATTCAATTTTTTTTTAATTTTTTTTAATTTAACTTATTTTATTGGTTCAATTTAACTAATTTTATTTTATTAATATAATCTATTTTATTATTATGACTAGTGTGTAACCCGTGCGTGCGTGTCGCACGGAAACAACAATCTTAATAAATAAATTATTATATTAATATATATATATATATATATATATATATCAATTCTCATAAATTTTATTGACATTAAACCGTAAGATCATTTCAACTTGTCTTTTTCTATAAATGTTTGTTGAAAAAGTGTACTTAAACTGAAGACAGGAATAATTTTACATTATCAGAGAAAATGAATGCATAACAATGGATACAGAACGTAAGATATACCTTCAGTTGTGTCTTTTATTACTTTACTGGAGAAATTCAATAACTACTTACTATGCATGAGGTTCACACTAAACTAGTTTTCTCATGAACTTCATTTTACAAAATGAAAATTATATACAAAAATATATTTTTAGTCCTTTATGTTTAGCTCAATTTTTTTTAGGTCCTTTAAGTGTATTTTTTTCTAATTTGGTTTTGTAAGTTACATTCAATTTGCACCATTAACCTTTAAGATTATATCAAATTACACATTTGATCTTTTAAATTTGAAAATTTTCTCAAATTATTATCATAAATATTAAAATCTAGTTGAAACGTCGAATTTATGTATATTTT
>NW_027336973.1:0-1851 GCF_000331145.2 Cicer arietinum | reverse complement strand
ACATATTTAGTAAGTCGTGCTGACCCGTGATAGGTGGCACCTCGGTAATTTAGTACTATTGGCCTGTGATAGGCGATACAATTATGATTTACGCCCTTTCGAGGAGGGTTTGGTTTGGAATTCCGAGTCCATGCATTTTGACATATAAGCATTGCATTTAGGGTGCGTGGCACGCGAGTCAGGTTTGATTTAATGTTATGATTGCTTGTGTATTCTCAGTTGTTGTTGTGATTGTGCCTTAATTGCTAAGTGTGATTATTTTGGATTTGTTGTAAGTGTTGATTAATTGCGAAACCTTTTCGAAACGTTTCAAAACTGATTTCTGCATTTTTTCTAATGTGTATTCGAATATAAGATGGTTTTAGTCGAATACATATGTTCAAATTTGGCTACTGACTTCTGAATTCGCACTTGTATTCGGCTACAACGATGTTGTAGTCGAATACAGTGGTGCTATTTTTGCTGTTGTCATCTTGTCTCGTAGTCGACTACATCCTGTCTCGTAGTCGACTACAAATGTGTTGTTTTTGCTACTGACTTATGAAATAGCACTGTATTCGAACAAAAGGATGTTGTATTCGAATACAATAGTGCGCATTGCATTTAGGGTGCGTGGCACGCGAGTCAGGTTTGATTTAATGTTATGATTGCTTGTGTATTCTCAGTTGTTGTTGTGATTGTGCCTTAATTGCTAAGTGTGATTATTTTGGATTTGTTGTAAGTGTTGATTAATTGCGAAACCTTTTCGAAACGTTTCAAAACTGATTTCTGCATTTTTTCTAATGTGTATTCGAATATAAGATGGTTTTAGTCGAATACATATGTTCAAATTTGGCTACTGACTTCTGAATTCGCACTTGTATTCGGCTACAACGATGTTGTAGTCGAATACAGTGGTGCTATTTTTGCTGTTGTCATCTTGTCTCGTAGTCGACTACAAATGTGTTGTTTTTGCTACTGACTTATGAAATAGCACTGTATTCGAACAAAAGGATGTTGTATTCGAATGCAATAGTGCAGTTTTGTTAAAAACTCCATTTTTCAACTTTGATTATGCTTGTCTAGCATATGAAAACCCTTGCAAGGTGCATGCTAAGTTGAAAGGTTATTTTGTGCATTTGAAACTTAAAGTCTATGTGTTATTTGTTAATTTCGGTTGGTGACCCTTTACAATTATTGTCGAAATTTGGGCTTTGCCTCAGATGAGAACCAGGATCGTCCTTCCAGTTAGTACCCTGGAAATGGGAAGGTAGTTAGACATACCTGACCGGGGCTGTGTTAGGAGGATTTTGTGCGGGGAGTGTGGAGACCACCCAGGTTGTATAGCTTTTTGTAGTATGATCAGATTAGATGGTTGTATAGGGATTAGTTGTCTTTCTTTGGGGAATGTATTTACTTTATTTTGGAAGACTATACCTATACCTCATATTGTCAGCTTGACTTTTATTTTGATGGGTCCATGTACAACTTTTTGATGTGACGTGGGGAAGTTAAAATTCTTGGGGCTATGCTTTTGTACGAGTGTCTGCCGAGAATACCCCAGGGGTATGAGCTATGTCAGATAGGTCTCATAGCCCTGGTGTATTTTTCTGTTTAAATACTTTGGATTTGTATTTCAAAAAAACTATTTCCGTTGCTTATAATTATTTGTTGACTTTCGTCGTTATGTTACGACTTAAATATTTTATCAAAAAGTATTTATTCCTTCATTTCTAAACTTTGATTTTTGTTTTGTTTTGAAAAAAAAAAAACACTGTTATATAATGTATATTGATGAAAGTTATAAGAAAAAAAGTCTAAATGATCATATATAAGGGATAAGATCTACAAAATATTCTGTATATATTCAAT
>NW_027336972.1:1215-1519 GCF_000331145.2 Cicer arietinum | reverse complement strand
ATCTTGTGCATGCAATAAGTTCATTTGTGTCATTGGGTTAACATTTAGGTCATTTTCGTCAACACTAGGCTTATTCTTGTCCAATTAGGGTTTTTAACCAATCTTGTGCATGCAATACGATCATTTGTGTCATTGGATTAACATTTATGTCATTTTCGTCAACCCTAGCCTTATTCTTGTCCAATTAGGGTTTTTAACCAATCTTGTGCACCCAATAGGTGTGTTTGTGTCATTGGATGAACATTTAGGTCATTTTCGTCCTCCCTAGACTTATTCTTGTCCAATTAGGGTTTTTAACCAATCT
>NW_027336972.1:0-272 GCF_000331145.2 Cicer arietinum | reverse complement strand
TTTTCCTCCTCCCTAGGCTTATTCTTGTCCAATTAAGGTTTTTAACCCATCTTGTGCATCCAATAAGTTCATTTGTCTCATTGGATGAACATCTAGGTAATTTTCGTCCTCCCTAGGTTTATTCTAGTCCAATTAGGGTTTTTAATCAATCTTGTGCATTCAATAGGTTCATTTGTGTCATTGGATTTACATTTAGATCATTTTTTTCGACCCTAGCCTTATTCTTGTCCAATTAGGGTTTTTAACCAATAGGTGTGTTTGTGTCATTGGAT
>NW_027336971.1:574-1235 GCF_000331145.2 Cicer arietinum | reverse complement strand
GACACAAATGAACTTATTGGATGCACAAGATTGGTTAAAAGCCTTAATTGGACAAGAATAAGTTTAGGTAGGACGAAAATGACCTAAACTTTCATCCAATGACAAAAACACACCTATTGGATGCACAAGATTGGTTAAAAACCCAATTGGACTAGAATAAACCTAGGGAGGACGAAAATGACCTAAATGTTAATCCAATGACACAAATGAACATATTGGATGCACAAGATTGGTTAAAAACCCTAATTGGACAAGAATAAGCCTAGGGAGGACGAAAATGACTTAAATGTTCATCCTATGACACAAATGAACTTATTAGAAGCACAAGATTGGCTAAAAACCCTAATTGGACAAGAATAAGCCGAGGGAGGATGAAAGTGACCTAAATGTTAATCCGATGACCCAAATGAACTTGTTGCATGCACAAGATTGGTTAAAAACGCTAATTGGACAAGAATAAGCATAGGGAGGACGAAAATGACCTAAATGTTCATCCAATGACACAAACACACCTGTTGGGTGCACAAGATTGGTTAAAAACCCTAATTGGACTAGAATAAACCTAGGGAAGACGAAAATGACCTAAATGTTAATCCAATGACACAAATGAACATATTGGATGCACAAGATTGGTTAAAAACCCTAATTGGACAAGAATAAG
>NW_027336971.1:0-299 GCF_000331145.2 Cicer arietinum | reverse complement strand
ATGCACAAGATTGGTTAAAACCTTAATTAGACAAGAATAAGTCTAGGGAGGACGAAAATGACCTCAATGTTCATCCAATGACACAAACACACATATAGGATGCAGAAGATTGGTTAAAAACCCTAATTGGACAAGAATAAACCTAGGGAGGACGAAAATGAGCTAAATCTTAATCGAATGACACAAATAAGCATATTGGATGCACAAGATTCGTTAAAAACCCTAATTGGACAAATATAAGCCTAGGGAGGACGAAAATGACAAAAATGTTAATCCAATGACACAAACACACCTGTTGG
>NW_027336970.1:706-1081 GCF_000331145.2 Cicer arietinum | reverse complement strand
AATGATGGCAACATGGGATGATTCAGAGGAATCAGAAACTGAAGAAGAAGAAGAAGAAGCCAATATATGCTTGATGGAAAAAACAGAGGAAGAAGAGGTAATAAATTCTGAACCTTGTCATTTATGTCAACAAATGGGAAATGAATTTGATAACTTGTTAAATGACTCAAATCTTCTTATTCAAAAATGTAGTTCTCTGAAAGAACAGTTTTATAAAGAGAAAGAAGAGAAAGAAAGAAGTCAGGCTGAAAATAATCTGTTAAAAAAAATGATTCAAGAATTGAAAGAAACAAAAGTTTTTGAAAGTGAAGAATGTCAAGAACGTTCTGCGCTACAAACGGAGAACGTTCAACTTAGAAATGAAAATGAACTTCT
>NW_027336970.1:0-508 GCF_000331145.2 Cicer arietinum | reverse complement strand
TTCGACTTAAAAATGAAAATGAACTTCTCAAAACAGATTTACTAAACTTCATTAAAGCCACTGAAACCTTTCATAATATCATGGGATCTCAAATAGGAATTTTTGATAAAGCCGATCTTGGTTTCAATCAAACCCAAAAAAAGCAAACTCTATGAAAACTTCTTTGTCCCAGAAAGAAAGGAAGAAAAATGCAAGACTAGATGCTCATATTGTAAAAAACTTGGACATCTGGAATTTGCTTGCTACTTTAGAAAAATAGATGAAAAAATTGAAAGAAAGACGTTTTTTAAAAAGGAGAATCATTCTGTCAAAACAGTGTCAAAGAAATAGCAAAACGAAGAACGTTCTCCAGGTTGGCTCCCAAAAGGAGAAAGTTCAAAATTACAAGTTGTACGTTTTGAAAACTCTTTTAAACCAAAGCTCAAATCTTCTGAATCCTATACTATTAAACCCATTTCAAAACCAACAACTAACAACACAACTGTTTCTAAAAAGGGAATGATATACC
>NW_027336969.1:2499-4942 GCF_000331145.2 Cicer arietinum | reverse complement strand
ATGACACAAATGAACTTATTGGATGCACAAGATTGGTACAAAACCCTAATTGGACAAGAATAATCCAAGGGAAAACGAAAATGACCTCAATGTTCATCCAAGGACATAAACACACCTAATGGATGAACCAGATTGGTTAAAAACCCTGGTTGTACGAGAATAAGTCTATGAAGGAAGAAAATGATCTAAATGTTTATCCAATGACACAAAGACGCCTATTGGATGCACAAGATTGGTACAAAACCCTAATTGGACTATAATAATCCTTTAAAAATCCTAATTGGACAAGAATAAGCCAAGGGAGGACGAAAATGACCTAAATGATCATCCTATGACACAAATGAACTTAATGGATGCACAAGATTGGTACAAAACCCTAATTGGACTATAATAATCCTTTAAAAATCCTAATTGGACAAGAATAAGCCAAGGGAGGACGAAAATGACCTAAATGATCATCCTATGACACAAATGAACTTAATGGATGCACAAGATTGGTACAAAACCCTAATTGGACTATAATAATCCTTTAAAAATCCTAATTGGACAAGAATAAGCCAAGGGAGGACGAAAATGACCTAAATGATCATCCTATGACACAAATGAACTTAATGGATGCACAAGATTGGTACAAAACCCTAATTGGACTATAATAATCCTTTAAAAATCCTAATTGGACAAGAATAAGCCAAGGGAGGACGAAAATGACCTAAATGATCATCCTATGACACAAATGAACTTAATGGATGCACAAGATTGGTACAAAACCCTAATTGGACTATAATAATCCTTTAAAAATCCTAATTGGACAAGAATAAGCCAAGGGAGGACGAAAATGACCTAAATGATCATCCTATGACACAAATGAACTTAATGGATGCACAAGATTGGTACAAAACCCTAATTGGACTATAATAATCCTTTAAAAATCCTAATTGGACAAGAATAAGCCAAGGGAGGACGAAAATGACCTAAATGATCATCCTATGACACAAATGAACTTAATGGATGCACAAGATTGGTACAAAACCCTAATTGGACTATAATAATCCTTTAAAAATCCTAATTGGACAAGAATAAGCCAAGGGAGGACGAAAATGACCTAAATGATCATCCTATGACACAAATGAACTTAATGGATGCACAAGATTGGTACAAAACCCTAATTGGACTATAATAATCCTTTAAAAATCCTAATTGGACAAGAATAAGCCAAGGGAGGACGAAAATGACCTAAATGATCATCCTATGACACAAATGAACTTAATGGATGCACAAGATTGGTACAAAACCCTAATTGGACTATAATAATCCTTTAAAAATCCTAATTGGACAAGAATAAGCCAAGGGAGGACGAAAATGACCTAAATGATCATCCTATGACACAAATGAACTTAATGGATGCACAAGATTGGTACAAAACCCTAATTGGACTATAATAATCCTTTAAAAATCCTAATTGGACAAGAATAAGCCAAGGGAGGACGAAAATGACCTAAATGATCATCCTATGACACAAATGAACTTAATGGATGCACAAGATTGGTACAAAACCCTAATTGGACTATAATAATCCTTTAAAAATCCTAATTGGACAAGAATAAGCCAAGGGAGGACGAAAATGACCTAAATGATCATCCTATGACACAAATGAACTTAATGGATGCACAAGATTGGTACAAAACCCTAATTGGACTATAATAATCCTTTAAAAATCCTAATTGGACAAGAATAAGCCAAGGGAGGACGAAAATGACCTAAATGATCATCCTATGACACAAATGAACTTAATGGATGCACAAGATTGGTACAAAACCCTAATTGGACTATAATAATCCTTTAAAAATCCTAATTGGACAAGAATAAGCCAAGGGAGGACGAAAATGACCTAAATGATCATCCTATGACACAAATGAACTTAATGGATGCACAAGATTGGTACAAAACCCTAATTGGACTATAATAATCCTTTAAAAATCCTAATTGGACAAGAATAAGCCAAGGGAGGACGAAAATGACCTAAATGATCATCCTATGACACAAATGAACTTAATGGATGCACAAGATTGGTTATAAACCCTAGATGGACAAAAATAAGTCTAGGGAGGACGAAAAAGACCTAAATGATGATCCAATGACACAAACACACCTATTTGATGCACAAGATTAATTAAAACCTCTAATTGGTCAAGAATAAGCCTAAGGATGACGAAAAGGACCTAAATATTAATCCAATGACACAAATGAACTTATTCGATGCACAAGATTGGTTAAAAACCCTAATTTGACAAGAATAAACCTATGGAGGACGAAAAGACATAAATTTTCATCCAATGACACTAACATACCTATTGGGTGCATAAGATTGGGTAAAATCCCTAATTGGACTAGAATAAACCTAAGGAGGACGAAAATGACCTAAATGTTCATCCAATGACACAAA
>NW_027336969.1:0-1864 GCF_000331145.2 Cicer arietinum | reverse complement strand
TTGGACAAGAATAAGTCTATAAAGGATGAAAATGATCTAAATGTTCATCGAATGACACAAAGACACCTATTGGATGCACAAGATTGGTTAAAAACCCTAATTGGACAAGAATAAACATAAGGAGGACAAAAATGACCTAAATGTTAATCCCATGACACAAATGAACTTAATGGATGCACAAGATTGGTTAAATACCCTAATTGAACAAGAATAAGCCTAGTGAGGAGGAAAATGACATAAATGATCGTCCAATGACACAAAGACATCTATTGAATGCACAAGACTTGTTAAAAACCCTAATTGGACTAAAATAAACCTAGGGAGGACGAAAATGGCTTAATTGTTCATCAAATGACACAAACACACCTATTGAATGCCCAAGATTGGTTAAAAACCCTAATTGGACTATAATAATCCTAGGGAGGACGAAAATGACCTAAATGTTAACCCAATGACACAAATGAACTTATTGGATGCACATGATTGGTTAAAAACCCTAATTGGACCATTATAAGCCTCGGGAGAACGAAAATGACCTAAATGTTCATCCAATGACATAAACACACCTAACGGATGAACTAGATTGGTTAAAAACCCTGGTTGTACGAGAATAAGTCTATGAAGGACGAAAATGATCTAAATGTTTATCCAGTGACACAAAGACGCCTATTGGATGCACAAGATTGGTTAAAATCCCTAATTGGACTAGAATAAGCCTAGTGAGGATAAGAATGACATAAATGTTATCCCATGACACAAATGAACTAATTGGACGCACAATATTGCTTAAAACCCCTAATTGGACAAGAATAAGCCTAGTAAGGACGAAAATGACCTAAATGTTAATCCAATGACACAAATGAACTTATTGGATGCACAAGGTTGGTTAAAAACCCTAATTGGACAAGAATAAGTCTATGGAGTATAAAAATGACCTTAATGTTAATCCCATGACACAAATGAACTTATTGGATCCATAAGATTGATTAAAAACCCTAATTGGAAAAGAATAAATCAATGGTGGACGAAAATGACATCAACTTTAATCTAATGAAACAAATGAACTTATTGGATGCACAAGATTGGTTCAAAACCCTAATTGGACAAGAATAATCCAAGGGAAAACGAAAATGACCTAAATGTTCATCCAATGACATAAACACACCTATTGGATGAACCAGATTGGTTAAAAACCCTAGTTGTACGAGAATAAGTCTATGATGGACGAAAATGATCTAAATGTTTATCCAATGACACAAAGATGCATATTGTATGCACAAGATTGCTTAAAACCCCTAATTGGATAAGAAAAAGCCAAGTAAGGAGGAAAATGACCTAAATGTTAATCCAATGACACAAAGAAACCTATTAAATGCACATGATTCGTTAAATCCCCTAATTGGACAAGAATAAGCCAAGGGAGGACAAAAATGACCTAAATGTTCATCCAAAAAGACAAACACACCTATTGGATGGAAAAGATTGGTTAAAAACCCTAGTTGGACAAGAATCAGTCTATAAAGGATGAAAATGATCTAAATGTTCATCGAATGACAGAAAGACATCTATTGGATGCACAAGATTGGTTAAAAACCCTAATTGGACAAGAATAAACATAAGGAGGACAAAAATGACCTAAATGTTAATCCCATGACACAAATGAACTTAATGGATGCACAAGATTTGTTAAATACCCTAATTGAACAAGAATAAGCCTAGTGAGGACGAAAATGACATAAATGTTCGTCCAATGACACAAAGACACCTATTGAATGCACAAGATTTGTTAAAAACCCTAATCGGACTAAAATAAACCTAGGGAGGACGAAAATGGCTTAATTGTTCATCCAATGACACAAACACA
>NW_027336968.1:1317-2651 GCF_000331145.2 Cicer arietinum | reverse complement strand
GAAAATCACCAAAATGTTCATCCAATTACACAAATGAACTTGTTTGATGCACAAGATTGGTTAAAAATATTAATTGCACAAGAATAAGCCTAGCGTGGACGAAATAACCTAAATGTTCGTCCAGTTACACAAATGAACTTATTGGATGCACAAGATTGGTTAAAAATCCTAATTGGACAAGAATAAGCCTAGGGAGGACGAAAATGACCTAAATGTTCATCCAATTACACAAATGAACTTATTGGATGCAGAAGATTGGTTAAAAACCGTAATTGCACAAGAATAAGCCTAGGGTGGACGAAAATGACCTAAATGTTCATCCAATTACACAAATGAACTTATTGGATGCAGAAGATTGGTTAAAAACCGTAATTGCACAAGAATAAGCCTAGGGTGGACGAAAATGACCTAAATGTTCATCCAATTACACAAATGAACTTATTGGATTCACAAGATTGGTTAAAAACCCTAATTGCATAAGAATAAGCCTAGGGTGGACGAAAATGAGCTAAATGTTAATCCAATTACGCAAAAGAACTTATTGGATGCACAAGATTGGTTAAAAACCCTAATTGGTTAAGAATAAGCCTACGGAGGACGAAAATGACCTAAATGTTCATCCAATTACAAAATGAACTTATAGGATGCACAAGATTGGTTAAAACCCCTAATTGGAGAAGAATAAGCCTAGGGAGGACGAAAATTACCTAAATGTTCATCCAATTACACAAATGAACTCATTGCATGCAGAAGATTGGTTCAAAACCTTAATTGGACAAGAATAAGCCAAGGGAGGACGAAAATGACCTAAATGTTCATCAAATGATACAAATGAACTTATTGGATGCACAAGATAGGTTAAAACCCCTAATTGGACAAGAATAAGCCTAGGGAGGACGTAAATGACCTAAATGTTCATCCAATCACACAAATGAACTTATTGCATGCACAATATTGGTTAAAAATCTTAATTGGACAAGAATAAGCCTAGGGAGGACGTAAATGACCTAAATGTTCATCCAATCACACAAATGAACTTATTGCATGCACAATATTGGTTAAAAATCTTAATTGGACAAGAATAAGCCTAGGGAGGACGAAAATGACCTAAATGTTCATCCAATTACACAAATAAACTTATGGGATGCACAAGATGGGTTAAAAACCCCAATTGGACAAGAATAAGTCTAAGGAGGACGAAAATGACCTAAATGCTCATCCAATGACACAAACACACCTATTGGATGCACAAGATTGGTTAAAAACCCTAATTGGACAAGAATAAGCTTAGGGAGGACAAAAATGACCTAAATGTTCATCCAATTACACAAATG
>NW_027336968.1:0-301 GCF_000331145.2 Cicer arietinum | reverse complement strand
AAGATTGGTTAAAAACACTAATTGGACAAGAATAAGCCTAGGGAGGACGAAAATGACCTAAATGTTCATCCAATTACACAAATGCACTTATTGGATGCACAAGATTGGTAAAAAAATCCCTAATTGGAGAAGAATAAGCCTAGGGAGGACGGAAATGACTTAAATATTCATCCAATGACACAAACACACCTATTGGATGCACAAGATTGGTTAAAAACCCTTATCAAAAAAGAATAATCCTAGGGAGAACGAAAATGACCAAAATGTTCATCCAATGACACAAACACACCTATTGGATGCA
>NW_027336967.1:0-1281 GCF_000331145.2 Cicer arietinum | reverse complement strand
TCGAGGACCAGGAGACCATTATAGGATTCTTCTCCAAAATTTTTAATTGTGTTTCACGTTCCGCACCAGATTTTAAACATCTCTCGAAAAAGACCCGTAGAAGTTCAGTTCCAAAAATACGATTTTCGGTCTATTTTTGGCGGGTGGTACATAAATCTCCCGAAAAAGACCAGAAGAAATCGAGACCAAGAGATCGACAAAAATCTCCCGAAATTCTTCTCCAAAATTTGTAATTGTATTTCGGGTTCAGCATCAGAATTCAAACACTAGACATCATTTTGTATGAAAAATACGGATTTTGGTAGATTTTTGTTGGGTGATACAAAAATCGCCCGAAAAGTCTAGATGAAATCGAAGACTAGGAGACCCTTATAACATTCTTCTCCTAAATTTATAATTGTGTTTCAGGTTCTGCGTCTTATATTTCAAACACTAACCATCGTTTGGTTCGAAACTACGAACTTTGGTCCATTTTTGTTGTGTGCCAGATCTCAAACACTAGCCATCGTCTGGTCCATTTTTGTCGAAACTACGAACTTTGGTCCATTTTTGTTGTGTGCCAGACCCTTATAACATTCTTATCAAAAATTTATAACTGTGATTTGGGTTATGTGCCAGATCTCAAACACTAGCCATCGTCTGGTCTGAAAATGCTGATTTTGGCCCTTTTTTGTGGAGGGGTACGAAAATCGTCCGAAAAGTCCAAATGAATTCGAGGACCGAGAGTTCCTTATATCATTCTTCTTCTAAATTTATAATTTTCTTTCGGGTTCCGCGTCAGATTTAAAACACTAGCCAACGTCTTGTTTGAAAATACGGATTTCGGTCCATTTTAGTCGGGTGGTACAAAAATCGCTCGAAAAGTCCCGATGAAATCGAGGACCATGAGACCATTATAGCATTCTTCCCCAAAATTTATAACTTTGTTTCGGGTTCCACGCCAGATTTCACACACTAGCCATCGTCTTGTACGAAATACACTGAAAAGTATAGATGAAATCGAGGACCAGGAGACTCTTATAGCATTCTTTTAGTAAATTTATAAATATGACTCAGGTTCCGCGTCAGATTTCAAACACTATCCATTGTTTGTTCGAAAATACGAATTTTGGACTTTTTTTTCATGTGTATGAGAGACCCTTATTGCATTCTTCTCCAAAATTTATAAATGCGTTTCGGATTTCGTGTCAGATTTGAAATACTAGCCATTGTCTTGAAAAGTCTACATGAAATCGAGGACCGGTGGTCGGGTGGTACAAATTTATAAATGCGTTTCGGGTT
>NW_027336966.1:0-1162 GCF_000331145.2 Cicer arietinum | reverse complement strand
ATAAGCCTAGGGAGGACGAAAATGACATAAATGTTCATCCAATGACACAAATGAATTTATTGGATGCACAAGATTGGTTAAAAACCCTAATTGGACAAGAATAAGTCTAGGGAGGACGAAAATGACCTAAATGTTCATCCAATGACACAAATGAACTTATTGGATGCACAAGATTGGTTAAAAATACTAATTGGACAATAATAAGACTAGGGAGGACAAAAATGACCTCAATGTGCATCCAATGACAGAAATGAACTTATTGGATTCACAACATTGGTTAAAAATTCTAATTACACAAGTATAAGCCTAGGGAGGACGAACATGACCTAAATGTTCATCCAATGACACAAATGAACTTATTGGATGCACAAGATAGGTTAAAAATCCTAATTTCACAAAAATAAGCGTAGGGTGGACGAAAATGAACTAAATGTTCATCCAATGACACAAATGAACTTATTGGATGCACAAGATTGGTTAAAAACCCAAATTGGACAAGAATAAGCCTAGGGAGGACGAAAATGACCTAAATGTTCATCCAATGACACAAATGAACTTATTGGATGCACAAGATTGGTTAAAAACCCAAATTGGACAAGAATAAGCCTTGGGAGGACGAAAATGACCTAAATGTTCATCCAATGACACAAATGAACTTATTGGATGCACAAGATTGGTTAAAAACCCAAATTGGACAAGAATAAGCCTTGGGAGGACGAAAATGACCTAAATGTTCATCCAATGACACACATGAACTTATTGGATGCACAAGATTGGTTAAAAATCCTAATTGGACAACAATAAGCCTCGGGATGACGAAAATGACATAAATATGCATCCAATGACACTAATGAACTTATTGGATTCACAACATTGGTTAAAAATTCTAATTGGACAAGAATAAGCCTAGGGAGGACGAAAATGACCTAAATGTTCATCCAATGACACAAATGAACTTATTTGATGCACAAGATTGGTTAAAAACACTAACTGGACCTGAATAAGCCTAGGGAGGACGAAAATGACCTAAATGTTCATCCAATTACACAAATGAACTTATTTGAAGTACAAGATTGGTTAAAAACCTTAATTGGACCAAAATAAGCCTAAGGAGGACAAAAATGACCAAAATGTTCATCCAATTACACAAATGAACTTATTG
>NW_027336965.1:0-2330 GCF_000331145.2 Cicer arietinum | reverse complement strand
CTTTGTATAAAAATCGCCCAAAAAGTTCAGATAAGATCGGGAGACCCTTATAGCATTCTTCTCAAAAAATTATAACTGTGTCTCGAGTTCCGCACAAGATTTCAAACAATAGACCAAGCTGGTCCGAAAATACAGAAGAAGAACGCTATAAGGCTCTCTTGGTCCTCGATTTCATCTGGACTTTTTGGGCGAATTTTGTACCACCCGACAATAATGGACCGAAATTCGTACTTTCGAACAATACAATTGCTTGTGTTTGAAATCTGAGGCGAAACCGGAAACTCAATTTTTAAATTTAGGAGAAGAATTCTATAAGGGTCTCCCGGTCCTCGATTTCATTTGGGCTTTTCAGGCTATTTTCGCACCACTCAACAAAAATAGTCCGAAATCCGTATTTTCGAACAAGACAATTATTAGTGTTTGAAATCTGAGGCGGAACCCGAAACTAAATTATAAATTTAGGCAAAGAATGTTATAAGGGTCTCTTGGTCCTCGATTTCATTTGGTCTTTTCGGGCGAAATTCGTATTTTCGAACAAAACGATGGTAAGTGTTTGAAATGTTTAGGGGAACCTTAAATATAATTATACATTTTGAAGAAGAATGTTATAAAGGTCTCCCGGTCCTTGATTTCATCTAGACTTTTTGGAAGATTTTCGTACCACCCTACTAATATGAACCAAAATATGTGTTTTAAAACAAAATGATGGTTAGTGTTTGAAACCTGACACAGAACCTAGAACACAATTATAAATTTTGGAGAAAAATGCTATAAGGGTCTCTCGGTCCTCGATTTCTTATGGACTTTTCAGGCGATTTTCGTAACCCTCGACAAAAAAGGACCGAAATCTATATTTTCATACCAGACAAGGGCTAGTGTTTGAATTCTGACGCAGAAATGGAAACACATTTTTAAATTTTCGAGATGAATGTTGTAAGGGTCTCCTGGTCCTCGATTTCATCTGGACATTTCGGTTGATTTTCGTTTCCAACAAGAAAAATATGCCAAAATCTATATTTTTGTACCAGACGATGAATAGTGTTTGAATTTTAAAGCGAAACGAGAAACACAGTTATAAATTTTGGAGAGGAACGATATAAGAGTCTCCCAGTCCTCGATTTTATCTAGACTTTTTGGTGGATTTTCGTACCACCTGACTAAAATGGACCAAAATTCGTATTTTTGAATAAAACGATGGTTAGTGTTTGAAATATGGCATGGAATTCTGAAACACAGTTATAAAGTTTGGAGAAGAATGCTATAAGGGTCTCCCAGTCATCAATTTCATCTAGCTTTTTGGGCGATTTTCGTACCACCCAACAAAAATGGACAAAAATACTTATTTTCGGACTAGACGATGGCTTGTGTTTAAAATCGGACGCGTAACCTGAAACAAAATTATAAATTTAGAAGAAGAATGTTGTAAGGGTGTCCCAGTCCTCGATTTATTTTTGACTTTCTGGGAAATTTTTGTGCCACCCAACAAAAATGAATCGAAATTCGTATTTTCGGACCACACAATTGCTAGTGTTTAAAATCTGGGGCGGAGCCCAAATACAGTTATAAAATTTGGAGAAGAATGCTATAAGGGTCTCCTAGTCCTCGATTTCATCTTGACTTTTCCGGCGATTTTTGTACCACCCAACTAAGATTGACTGAAATTCGTATCTTCAAAAAAACGATGGTTAGTGTTTAAAATCTGGCGCGGAATTCGAAACACAATTATAAATTTTGGAGAAGAATGCTATAAGGGTCTCCCGTTCCTCGATTTTATCTGGAATTTTTGGACGATTTTCGTACCACCCTACTAAAATGATCCAAAATACGTATAAATTATGGCGCGGAACTCGAAACACAGTTATAAATTATGGAGAAAAATGCTATAAGGGTCTCTCGGTCCTCCATTTCATCTGGACTTTTCAGGCGATTTTCGTAACCCTCGACAAAAAAGGACCGAAATCTATATTTTCATACTAGACGAGGGCTAGTTTTGGAAATCAGATGCGGAATCTGAAACACAGTTATAAATTTTGGAGAAGAATGCTATAAGGGTCTTCCAGTCCTCAATTTCATCTAGCTTTTTGGGCGATTTTCGTATTTTCAGACTAGACGATGGCTTGTGTTTAAAATCGGGCACATAGCCCGAAAAAAAGTTATAAATTTTTTAGAAGAATGTTATAAGAGTCTCTCGGTCCACAATATCATCTGGACTTTTCGGGCGATTTTCGTACCATGCGACCAAAATGGACCGAAATCCGTATTTTCGAACCAAACAATGGTAGTGTTTGAATTCTAACGCGTAACCCGAAACACAGTTAAGCTTTCTGGAG
>NW_027336964.1:952-1765 GCF_000331145.2 Cicer arietinum | reverse complement strand
AACAACTATGAAAAATCCAGTTTGGAAACTGGTGGCAATCTTTGTTGATGTAAAGATCATCAAGAAGGAGCTGTACTTGATCTGGTGTGAGTTTGACGAGTGACTGCAAGGATCAAGGGGTTAAGGAATAGGAAAGAGTCTGAGTTAGATAGATAGGTTTCGAGGAAACTGGACAATCTGTAAACAAGTCTCAATTCTTTCTAATGAAGAAAAAGCTGAAATCCAGTTGGATTGTTAGGACTGGATGTAGGCTGTCATATTGACAGCTGAACCAGGATAAACCTTGGTCCATTCTATCCCTTATCTTTTTACTTTTATCTTGTATGCTATGTTATATTTCCGCTATGTATAAATCTTAATAAATCTTGCATAGTATGATTGTATGTTCGATCTTAATTGTACGCTAGATGTATTCTGTTTTCTATATTGTTTTAATTTGATAACGACTGTCATATTCTGTAATAACGAGGTCATAATAATAAACATTGGATGCACAAGATTTGTTAAAAACCCTAATTGGACAAGAATAAGCCTATGAAGGACGAAAATGACCTAAATTTTCATCCAATGACACAAATGAACTTATTGGATGCACAAGGTTAGTTAAAAACCATAATTGGACAACAATAAGCCAAGGGAGGACGACAATGACCTCAATCTTCATCCAATTACTCAAACACACCTATTGGATGCACAAGATTGGTTTAAAACCATAGTTGGACTAGAATAAGTATAGGGAGGATGAAAATGACCTAGATGTTCGTCCAATGACACAAACACACCTATTGGATGCACAAGATTGGTTAAAAACCC
>NW_027336964.1:0-294 GCF_000331145.2 Cicer arietinum | reverse complement strand
CTATTGGATGCACAAGATTGGTTTAAAACCATAGTTGGACTAGAATAAGTTTAGGGAGGATGAAAATGGCGTAGATGTACATCCAATGACACAAACACACCTATTGGATGCACAAGATTGGTTAAAAAACCTAATTGCACAAGAATAAGCCTAAGGAGGACGAAAATGACCTAAATGTCCATCCAATGAGACAACTGAACTTATTGGATGCAAAAGATTGGTTAAGAACCCTAATTGGACAAGAATAAGCAGACGGAGGACGAAAATGACCTAAATGTTCATCCAATGACACAA
>NW_027336963.1:479-1041 GCF_000331145.2 Cicer arietinum | reverse complement strand
GTTCATTTGTGTAATTGGATGAACATTTAGGTCATTTTCGTCCTCCCTAGGCTTATTTTTATCAAATTAGTGTTTTTAACCAATCTTGTGCATCCAATAAGTTCATTTCTGTCATTGGATAAAGAATTAGGTCATTTTCGGCCTCCCTAGGCTTATTCTTGTCAAATTAGGGTTTTCAACCAATCTTGTGCATCCAATAGGTGTGTTTGAGTCATTGCATGAACATTTAGCTCATTTTCTTCCGCCCTAGGCTTATTCTTGTCGAATTAAGGTTTTTAACCAATCTTGTGCATCCAATAGGTGTGTTTGTGTCATTGGATGAATATTTAGGTCATTTTCGTCCTCCCTAGGCTTATTCTAGTGCAATTAGTGTATTTAACCAATCTTGTGCATCCAATAAGTTCATTTGTGTAATTGGATGAACTTTTAGGTCATTTTCGTCCACCCTAGGCTTATTCTTGTGCAATTAGGGTTTTTAACCAATCTTGTGCATCCAATAAGTTCATTTGTGTAATTGGATGAACATTTAGGTCATTTTCGTCCTCCCTAGGCTTATTCTTGT
>NW_027336963.1:0-413 GCF_000331145.2 Cicer arietinum | reverse complement strand
TCCTCCCTAGGCTTATTCTTGTCCAATTAGGGTTTTTAACCAATCTTGTGCATCCAATAAGTTCATTTGTGTAATTGGATGAACATTTAGGTCATTTTCGTCCTCCCTAGGCTTATTCTTGTCCAATTAGGGTTTTAACCAATCTTGTGCATCCCATAAGTTCATTTGTCATTCGATAAACAATTAGGTCATTTCCGTCTTCGCTAGGCTTAATCTTGTCCAATTAGGGTTTTTAACCAATCTTGGGCATCCAATAAGTTCATTTGTGTAATTGGATGTACATTTAGATCATTTTCATCCTCCCTAAGCTTATTCTAGTGCAATTAGGGTTTTTAACCAATCTTGTGCATCCAATAAGTTCATTTGTGTAATTGGATGAACATTTAGGTCATTTTCGTCCTCCCTAGGCTTAT
>NW_027336962.1:602-1091 GCF_000331145.2 Cicer arietinum | reverse complement strand
AATCAAGCAAGACAAGAATACCACTCACACATAACAAAATAAAACAAACATATCTAACACATCGATTTCATGATTATCGAAACTAATCAAATAAAAAAAATGTCTATTTATGAAATAGTGACATCGTAAATAGTCTCCATGTAATTGTCACGTCAAAATAATTAAATAAAAATGAAGATTATAATTATTTAGGTAGAATAGAGTGTGATAAAATTTAATTTATTTACACATAGAATAATAATTAATTTAATAATAGCAATTACTAAAAGATAATATATAATATATATTAAAATTTTGGGGTGTTACAATGAGGGTTTCCAACGTATATATTTATTTGAAAAATGCAATTTACAGCTCTTGTGAAAAAAGCGCTGTAATAGGTAGTTAAATTCAATGAAAGCGCATGTATTTTACAGCGCTTGTGAAACAAACGCTGTAATAGGTAGTTAAATTCAATGAAAGCGCATGTATTTTACAGCGCTTGTGAAA
>NW_027336962.1:0-351 GCF_000331145.2 Cicer arietinum | reverse complement strand
AAGTTTTCTTCACACTTCTCCGTCCATGCGAACGGTTGGTCTTTTCTGGTAAGTTGTGTCAGTGGAGCCACAATCTTAGCAAAACCTTCGATAAATCTCCTGTAGTACCCTGCCAGTCCTACAAAACTCCGTATGTCAGTGACAGTCTGTGGTTGTTTCCAAGCCAGAACCGCCTCAATCTTAGCCGGATCTACAGCGATTCCTTCCTTGGTTATCACATGTCCCAAGAAATTCACTTTCTCTAGCCAAAATTCACACTTCGACAAATTGGCATATAATCGCCTCTCACGTAAAATCTCAAGAACTTGTCGTAAATGTTCTCCATGCTCTTCTTCAGTCCTTGAATAAATC
>NW_027336961.1:7426-8224 GCF_000331145.2 Cicer arietinum | reverse complement strand
AGATGAATCGTTGGGAAATACAGTTTTCCCGTTCATCTCACAATATATTACACTCATGAATTCCAATGCTCTCTCACCCCTTACCTTATTTTGACGCTTTCGCACACGAATATGATTCCATGAGCAAACAGCATTTGTCCTTTTACTCTTTGTCCTTCAATCGATCTAACTCGACAATTTATGGGTAAACGTCAAAAATAAATTATGAGGAGATACTCCAAAAAACTAAATTCGAAAATCGGTCAAAGAAAATTACCACAAATCAGAAAACCAATCAGTGGATAATATAGCCACTTTTCACACGGTCGTTTTGGCGTTGTTTTCACTCAAATCGGACTTACGGTGAAGGAGAACGGTGAAAAATAACGAATTCTACAAACGAAGAAGTCGAGTATTTTAGGGAGATATTGGGGTTGTTAAAAATCTGGAAAATTATGTTTAATTGATGAGTTAAATGAATGAAATAACATACTCAAATTTGGGCGAAAATGGAGAAATTTTTCTGGAACAGTTATCGATCACCGGTGTCAAATGATAGTTATTGTTGTGTTTCTTCTTTGGTTTTACCGCTGCCCTTCCAACTTCCTTCTCTTTTGTTTGTTTTATTTTATTAACAATTAGGGTTATCAAACCCATTGGTCTCCTTTTAGGTTTTACTAGTTTTATTTTATTTTAGTTTATTTTTTTTTTAAAACACAATTTCATTAATAAAACATTATTACGATTTCAAAACTAATAATTTATAAATAAAAATAATTAATCTTTTAAAGTACATTAATAACCAAAAATCTCATATTT
>NW_027336961.1:0-4122 GCF_000331145.2 Cicer arietinum | reverse complement strand
GTCAGATTTCAAACACTAGCCATAGTCTTGTTCGAAAATACGAATTTAGGTCCATTTTAGTAAGGTTGTTGGAAAATCACCGAAAAGTCTAGATGAAATCGAGGACCGGGAGACCCTTATAGAATTTTTCTCCAAAGTTTATAACTGTGTTTCGGGTTCCATGTCAGAATTCAAACACTAGCTATAGTCTTTTTAGGAAATATGGATTTCGATCCATTTTAGTTGGATGGTATGAAAATCGCCCGAAAAGACCAGATGAAATCGAGGATCAGGAGACCCTTGTAGCATTCTTCTCCAAAATTTATAACTGTGTTTCGGGTTCCGCGTCAGATTTCAAACACTAGCCATCGTCTTGTTTAAAAATTCGGATTTCGGTCCAATTTAGTCGGGTTGTTCGAAAATTGCCCGAAATGTCCAAATGAAATCGAGGACCAAGAGACTCTTATAGCATTCTTCTCCTAAATTTATAACTGTGTCTCGGGTTTCGCGTCAGATTTCAAACACTAGCCATCGTCTTGTTTAAAAATTCGGATTTCGGTCAAATTTAGTCGGGTGGTTCGAAAATTGCCCGAAATGTCCAAATGAAATCGAGGACCAAGAGACTCTTATAGCATTCTTCTCCTAAATTTATAAGTGTTTCGGGTTTCGTGTCAGATTTCAAACACTATCCATTGTCTTTTTCGAAAATACGGATTTCAGTCCATTTTTGTCGTGTGGTACCAAAATCGCCCGAAGAGTCCACATGAAATCTGGACCGAGAGACCGTTATAGCATTCTTCTTCTAAATTTATAAATGTGTGTTGGGTTCCACGTCAGATTTCAAACACTATTCATCATCCTATTCGAAAATACGTATATCGGTCTATTTTAGTCGAGGGGTACGAATATCATGTAAAAAGTCCAAATGAAATCGAGGACCAGAAGACTCTTATAGCATTCTTCTTCTAAATTTATAACTGTGTTTCGCGTTCCGTGTAAGATTTAAAAGTCCAAATGAAATCGATGACCAGAAGACTCTTATAGCATTCTTCTTCTAAATTTATAAATGTGTCTCGGGTTCCACGTCAGATTTCAAACACTATTCATCATCCTATTCGAAAATACGTATATCGGTCTATTTTAGTCGAAGGGTACGAATATCATGTAAAAAGTCCAAATGAAATCGAGGACCAGAAGACTCTTATAGCATTCTTCTTCTAAATTTATAACTGTGTTTCGCGTTCCGTGTAAGATTTCAAAAACTAGCCATCGTCTTGTTCGAAAATATGGATTTCGGTCCATTTTAGTCAGGTTGTACGAAAATTGCCCGAAAACTCCAGCTGAAATCGAGGACCGGGATACCCTTATAGCGTTCTTCTCCAAAATTTATAATACAAGCCATCGTCTAGTCCGAAAATATAAATTTCGGTCAATTTTGGTCGGGTGGTACGAAAATCGCCCGAAAAGTCCAAATAAAATCGAGGACCGGGAAACCCTTATTGCATTCTTCTCCTAAATTTATAACAGTATTTCGGGTTCAACATCAGATTTAAAAAACTAACCATCGTCTGGTTCGAAAAAATGGATTTCAATCCATTTTTGTCGGGTGGTACGAAAATCGCCTTAAAAGTCTAGATGAAATCGAGGACCGAGAGACCCTTTTAACATTCTTCTCCTAAATATGTAACAGTGTTTCAGGTTCTGCGTCAGATTTCAAACATTAGCCATCGTCTGGATTGAAAATACAGATTTTTGTCCATTTTTGTCAAGGGGTAAGAAACTTGCCCGAAAAGTTCAGATGAAATCGAGGACCGAGATTCCTTTATAACATTCTTCTTCTAAATTTATAACTGTGTTTCGGTTTCTGCATCAGATTTCAAACACTAGCCATCGTCTTGTTTGAAAATACGGATTTCGATCTATTTTAGTCGGGTGGTACAAAAATCACCCGAAAAGTCCATATGAAATTGAGGACCCAGAGAACCTTATAGCATTCTTCTCCAAAATTTATAACTTTGATTCGGGTTCAAACACTAGCCATCTTCTGGTCCGAAAATACAAGTTTCGGTCCATTTTTGTGAGGTGGTGCGAATATCGCGCAAAAAGTCCAGATGAAATCGAGGACCAGCAGACTCATATAGCATTCTTCTCTTAAATTTATAAATGTATATCGGGTTCCGCGTCAGATTTCAAACACTAGCCATAGTCTTGTTGGAAATTACGGATTTCGGCCCATTTTAGTCGGGTGGTAGGAAAATCGCCCGAAAAGTTCAGATGAAATCTAGGACCGGGAGACCCTTATATCATTCTTCTCTAAAATTTATAACTGGGTTTTGGGCTGTGCGTCAGATTTCAAACACTAGCCATAGAATTTTTCGAAAATGCGGATTTTGGTCAATTTTAGTTGGATCGTATGAAAATCGCCCAAAAAATCAAGATGAAATCGCGGACCGGGAGACCCTTATAGCATTCTTCTCCAAAATTTATAACTGTGTTTCGAGTTCTGCGCTAGATTTCAAATACTAGCCAAAGTCTGGTCCGAAACAACAGATTTGAGTCCATTTTTGTCGAGGGGTACGAACATTGCCCGAAAAGTCCAGATGAAATCGAGGACCAAGAGACACTTATAGCATTCTTCTCCAAAATTTATAACTATGTTTCGGGTTTCGTGCCACATTTCAAACACTAGCCATCGTCTGGTCCGGAAATACGAATTTCGGTCCATTTGTGTCGGGTGGTACGAAAATTGCCCGAAAAGACCAGATGAAATCAAGGACCAGGAGACCCTTATAGCATTCTTCTTCTAAATTTATAACTGAGTTTCGGGTTCTGCCTCAGATTTCAAACACTAGAAATTGTCTTGTTCGAAAATATGGATTTTTGTCTGGTGGTACAAAAATCGCCGGAGAAGCCGAGATAAAATTGACGACCGCGAGACCCTTATAGCATTCTTCTCCTAAGTTTATAATTGAGTTTCGGGTACTGCATCAAATTTCAAACACTAGCAATCATCTTGTTCGAAAATACGGATTTCGGTCCATTTTTTGTCGGGTGGTACGAAAATCACCTGAAAAAGTCCAGATGAAATCGAGGACCGGGAGACCCTGATAGCATTCCTCTCCAAAATTTATTACTGGTTTTTAGGTTCCGCGCCAGATTTCAAAGACTTGCCATCGTCTGTTCCTAAAATATAGATTTCGGTCCTTTTTTGTCGAGGGGTAAGATTATCGCCTGAAAAGTCTAGATTAAATCGAGGATCGAGAGATCCTGATTGCATTCTTCTCCTAAATTTATAACTGTGTTCCGAGTTTTGTGTCGGATTTTAAACACTAGCCATTGTTTTGTTCAAAAATACGAATTTCAGTCCATTTTAATCGGGTGGTACGAAAATCCCCAGAATATACCAGATGAAATTTAGGACCGGGAGACTCTTATAGCATTCTTCTTCTAAATATATAACAGTGTTTCAGAATCCGGGTTAGATTTCAAACACTAGCCATCGTCTGGTCCGAAAATATAGATTTTGGTCCATTTTTGTTAGGGGTACGAAAATCGCCAGAAAAGTCCAGATGAAATCGACGATCGGGAGATCCTTATAGCATTCTTGTTCTAAATTTATAACTGTATTTCGGGTTCCATGTCAAATTTTGAAAAACTAGCCATCGTCTTGTTCGAAAATACGGATTTCAATCCATTTTTTTGCGTGGTACGTAAATCGCATCAAATGTCCAGATGAGATCGAGGACCAGGAAACCCTTATAGCATTTTTTCCTAAGTTTATAACAGTATTTTAGGTTCCGCATCAAATTTCAAACACTAGCCATCGTCTGGATTGAAAATACAGATTTTGGTCAATTTTTGTCGAGGGGGAAGAAACCCGCCCGAAAAGTTCAGATGAAATCGAGGACTGAGAGTCCCATATAGCATTCTTCTTCTAAATTTATAAATGTGTTTCGGTTTCTGCATCAGATTTCAAACACTAGCCATCATCTTGTTCGAAAATACGGATTTCGATCGATTTTAGTCGGGTGGTACAAAAATCACCCAAAAAGTCCAGATGAAATTGAGGACCCAGAGACCCTTATAGCATTCTTCTCCTAAGTTTATAACTGTTTTTTGGGTTCCGCGTTAGATTTCAAACTC
>NW_027336960.1:0-1079 GCF_000331145.2 Cicer arietinum | reverse complement strand
ATTCTTGTCCAACTAGGGTTTTTAACCAATCTTGTGAATCCAATAGGTGTGTTTGTGTCATTGAATTAACATTTAGATCATTTTCGTCCTTCCTAGACTTATTCTTGTCCAACTAGAGTTTTTTACCAATCTTGTGCATCCAATAAATTCATTTGTGTCATTGGATGAACATTGAGGTCATTTTCGTCCTTCCTACACTTATTCTTGTCCAACTAGGGTTTTTAACCAATTTTGTGCATCCAGTGGGTGTGTTTGTGTCATTAGATGAAAATTTAGGTCATTTTCGTCCTTCCTAGACTTATTGTTGTCCAATAAGGGTTTTTAACCAATCTTGTGCATCCAATAGGTGTGTATGTGTCATTTGATGATTATTTAGGTCATTTTCGTCCTTCCTAGACTTATTCTTGTCCAACTAGGGTTTTTAACCAATCTTGTGCATCCAATAGGTGTGTTTTTGTCATTGAATGAACATTTAGGTCATTTTCGTCCTCCCTAGATTTGTTCTAGTCCAATTAGGGTTTTTATCCAATCTTGTGCATCCAATAGGTGTGTTTGTGTAATTGGTTGAACATTTAGGTCATTTTCGTCCTCCCTAGGTTTGTTCTAGTCCAATTAGAGTTTTTATCCAATCACGTGCATCCAATAGGTGTGTTTGTGTCATTGGATGAACATTTAGGTCATTTTCGTCCTCCCTAGATTTGTTCTAGTCCAATTAGGGTTTTTATCCAATCACGTGCATCCAATAGGTGTGTTTGTGTAATTGGTTGAACATTTAGGTCATTTTCGTCCTCCCTAGATTTGTTCTAGTCCAATTAGGGTTTTTATCCAATCACGTGCATCCAATAGGTGTGTTTGTGTCATTGGATGAACATTTAGGTCATTTTCGTCCTACCTAGACATATTCTTGTCCAACTAGGGTTTTTAACCAATCTTGTGCACCCAGTAGGTGTGTTTGTGTCTTTGGATGAACTTTTAGGTCATTTTCGTCCTCCCTAGGCTTATTCTTGTCTATTTAAGGTTTTTAACCAATCTTTTGCATACAATAGGTGTGTTGTGTCATTGGATGAACATTTAGGTCA
>NW_027336959.1:5909-6253 GCF_000331145.2 Cicer arietinum | reverse complement strand
ACACACACACACACAAAAATTTATATATTTATTTAATTTTTAGAATAAACATATATATATATACACACATATATAGATATAGACCGTAGTTGGATGTAGGATAGGAAATTCCCTAGAAGGAAAGGTCTTAAACAACGTTTTGCTAACAAGGTTGCACGACGACATCGGTTGCCAAAACACCACATTGCTCTTACTTCTGCCACCATATTGACATATGGATCTTATGGCCTTCGAGTTCACACTTTAGTGTCTGACATTGATGCTTTGTGTATTGCTCCTTTCTTTGCCTCCATTGTAGTAAGTCAATAGCTATAATTTTCTTTTAAGCCTCTCTACTACTACTA
>NW_027336959.1:0-1011 GCF_000331145.2 Cicer arietinum | reverse complement strand
GAAGGAAAGGTCTTAAACAACGTTTTGCTAACAAGGTTGCACGACGACATCGGTTGCCAAAACACCGCATTGCTCTTACTTCTGCCACCATATTGACATATGGATCTTATGGCCTTCGAGTTCACACTTTAGTGTCTGACATTGATGCTTTGTGTATTGCTCCTTTCTTTGCCTCCATTGTAGTAAGTCAATAGCTATAATTTTCTTTTAAGCCTCTCTACTACTACTACTAGTACTACTATTTATTTTTCTTCCTTTTTATGGCCAGGAAGACTTTTTTGTTCTGCTTCACCACATGCTCAAAACTAAACCTGAAGTATAACAGATTCACTATGTCAAGACTGTTAAAGTCTCGTTTATGCGATTTAAAATCTCTCTTATGCCCTTTAATTTAAAGTGTATAAGAGGGACTTTAAAGCGCATAAGAGGGACTTTAGCAGTCTTGACACAGTGAATCTGTGATACTTCATGTCTAGTTTTGAGCATGTGGTGAAGCAGAACAAAAAAGTCTTCCTGATCCATAAAAAGGAAGAAAACTAAATAGTAGTAATAGTAGTAGTAGAGAGGCTTAAAAGAAAATGATAGGTATTGACTTACTGCAATGGAGACAAAGAAAGGAGCAACACACAAAGCATCAATGTTAGACACTGAGGTGTGAACTCAAAGGCCATAAGATCCATATGTCAATATGGTGGCAGAAATAAGAGCAATGTGGTGTTTTGGCAACCGATGCCGCTGTGCAACCTCTTTGATCCATGATGAGACTATCTGAAATTGCAAGATTAGGAAAATCATCATCAAGGGAAAATAAATAATAACAATGTATATCAATTGAGGAATATACAAATTGAAACCTGCTTGAGGTTGTCAATAACGTTTTTCCTTTTATGTTCCTCTTGTGGAGAGGGAACAAGTCCTTCATCACCTATAAATGGCTTAAAAGATATCTGTGAAAGCTTTAAGTTAGACACTACCCGACATCAAGTTAGTATTTTATACATTTTAAATATA
>NW_027336958.1:0-2066 GCF_000331145.2 Cicer arietinum | reverse complement strand
AAAACCCTAGTTGGACAAGAATAAGTATAGGAAGGACGAAAATGACCTAAATGTTCATCCAATTAGACAAACACACCTATTGGATGCATAGGATTGGTTAAAAACCCTAGTTGGACAAGAATAAGTTTAGGAAGGACGAAAATGACCTAAATGTCCATCCAATGACACAAACACACCTAATGGATGCAAAAGGTTGGTTAAAAACCTTATTGAACTAGAATAAACCTAGGGAGGACGAAAATGACCTAAATGTTCATCCAATCACACAACTGAACTTATTGGATGCACAAGACTGGTTAAAACCCCAAGTTGGACTAGAATAATCCAAGGGATGATGAAGATGACCTAAATGTTCATCCAATGGACACAAACACACCTATTGGATTTACAAGATTGGTTAAAAACCGTAATTGGACAAGAATAATCCTTGGGGGGACAAAAATGACCTAAATGTTCATCCAATGACACAAACACACCTATTGGATGCACAAGATTGGTTAGAAACCTTAATTGGACTATAATAAACCTTGGGAGGACGAAAATGACCTAAATGTTCATCCAATGACACAAACACACCTATTGGATGCACAAGATTGGTTAAAAACCCTAGTTGGACAAGAATAAGTCTAGGGAGGACGAAAATGACCTAAATGTTCATCCAATGACACAAACACACCTATTGGATGCACAAGATTGGTTAAAAACCTTAGTTGGACAAGAATAAGTTTAGGAAGGACGAAAATGACCTAAATGATCATCAATTGACACAAACACACCTATTGGATGCACAAGATTGGTTAAAAAACGTAATTAGACTTGAATAATCCTAGGGGGGACGAAAATGACCTAAATGTTCATCCAATGACAATAACACACCTATTGGATGCACAAGAATGGTTAAAAACCCTAATTGGACTAGAATAAACCTAGGGAGGACGAAAATGACCTAAATGTTCATCCAATGACACAAACACACTTATTGGATGCACAAGATTGGTTAAAAACATGCACAAGATTAGTTAAAAACCCTAGTTGGACAAGAATAAGTTTAGGAAGGACGAAATTGACCTAAATGTTCATCCAATGACACAAACACACCTATTGGATGCATAAGATTGGTTAAAAACCTTTGTTGGACAAGAATAAGTTTAGGAAGGACGAAAATGACCTAAATGTCCATCCATTGACACAAACACACCATTTGGATGCACAAGATTTGTTAAAAACTCTAAATGGACTATAATAATCCTAGGGAGGAAGAAAATGTCCTAAATGTTCATCCAATGACACAAACACACCTTATGGATGCAAAAGATTGGTTAAAAACCTTATTGGACTAGAATAAATCTAGGGAGGACAAAAATGACCTAAATGTTCGTCCAATGACACAAATGAACTTATTGGATGAACAAGATTGGTTAAAAACCCTAATTGGACAAGAATAAGCCAATGGGGGACGAAAATGACCTAAATGTTCATCCAATGACACAAACACACCTTATGGATGCAAAAGATTGGTTAAAAACCTTATTGGACTAGAATAAATCTAGGGAGGACAAAAATGACCTAAATGTTCGTCCAATGACACAAATGAACTTATTGGATGAACAAGATTGGTTAAAAACCCTAATTGGACAAGAATAAGCCAAGGGAGGACGAAAATGACCTAAATGTCCATCCAATGACACAAATGAACTTATTGGATGCACGAGATTGGTTAAAAACCCTAATTGGACAAGAATAAGCCAAGGGAGGACGAAAATGACCTAAATGTCCATCCAATGACACAAATGAACTTATTGGATGCACGAGATTGGTTAAAAACCCTAATTGGACAAGAATAAGCCAAGGGAGGACGAAAATGACCTAAATGTCCATCCAATGACACAAATGAACTTATTGGATGCACAAGATTGGTTAAAATCCCTAATTGGACTAGAAAAAGTTTAGGAAGGACGAAAATGACCTAAATGTCCATCTAATGACACAAACACACCTATTAAATGCACAAGATTGGTTAAAAACCCATGTTGGACAAGAATAAATCTTGGGAGGACGAAAATGAC
>NW_027336957.1:0-6116 GCF_000331145.2 Cicer arietinum | reverse complement strand
AAAAAAAAAAAAAATATACCCTCGCTTTGAAAAACGGGGTGTTACATGTTTCTTGGATAATAAAAGTCAAAGGCATAATTGTATGACTTAGAATTAGAGGCTTCGGGAAAATCACAATGTTGAATCATTAGAGTCAGTGCCAAATTAGAGGCTACGTATTAGAAGCAACATTTTGAGAGTGTTGCAACTTTTTATTAGCGAAATATGAGCTTTGAATGCATGTCCTGAACAATCTCTTTAGAGTTAATGGTAGTGATCATAGCATTTGGGCACATGTTTCTAGCTTTTTAGTTTGGTATTTTAAAAGCACATTATAGCTTAAAATAATATTTTTAGTTTGTTTCTAAACTTTGGGTCGAATTTGAATTATAATTTTATTATTTCCGTTTTGACCCTTGCTCGCTCCGTAGGTCATAACTTGAGCTCTAAATATTGGATTGGTGCATACGAGTAGGCGTTGGAAAGCTAAATATCAGAGCTACAACTTTTGTGTTGGAATTGCAGATATTGGGCCTAAATTGTAGATTTCGTAATCTGGACTATTGAAATAATTTTAAATAGCGGGTCACTTGTTTTTAATCTGGGCTTTGCCCTCAGAGGAGAGCCAGGATGATCCTACCGGTTCGTACCCTACGGATGGGAATGTTGATGGGAATGCTTGATTAGAGCTACGCTAGGAGGATCCCACGGGGCGCGTGGAGATCACTCAGGGTGTTTAGTTGTTTTTTAAAATGATCAGACTAGGTTGTCACAGAGGGAACGGATGTCTTTCTTTTGGGTTGCGTTTATTTTTAAACTGGAAGACTGTACTACTTTTGTTATGTAAATATTTTGAATTCATGGATTGAGAACTTTTTCCGCTGCTTGAAAATTATAATGACTTAATTACTTATCCAAAGATGTTACCTTATTTATTTCTCTGTTTTATTTTAATTTCTTTTGAAAAAACAAATACACCCTCGCTTTGAAAAACGGGGTGTTACGATGTACACACCCTCATACCAATTCACGTCACATGAAATAGTTGTTAGCATTTGACATTTATGCGACATATGACTTATAATGACTCAAAATTACATAATAGAAGAATATGGTTTTTAACTCTTTCAAAAATAGAATTAATAGGTATTTGAAATAATAATAACAACGGCTTATTGTTGCCTCTTTTATTTGAAATAGAATTAATGGAAGGAGCCCTTACCTTAACGTTAGCTTTAACGTGGGTTTCCGGTACCGCAAGTAAAACCGGTAAAATATTCGCTCGCAACGTCGCCTCCAAATTGGTCCCCTAGCACCGTGGAGTGGTAGTGAGCAACTTTCCCTTCTAACTCTTCGCGAAATGAAGCTTGGATCTAGAAGAAACGGAGGGATTTGTGTTTGGATCTCAAATACCGTTTTTCTTCGTTTTCGAATCAAAGAGGAAGAGTGGAGTTGCGAAATCCTTGTTCTAACTCTCACCCAACCTTGGGTTACTAGTTTTGAAGAAAAGAAAGCGACGAAAATGAAAACGGGAGAAGGAGGAAAAATGGGTCACGGTTGATCAGAGGAAGAAGATGGAAAATTCGAATTTTCCTTCCTTTCTTTTTCTTTCCTTTGTTTTTCTTTTCTTCCTTTTTCCTCCTTTCCTTTATATACTCTTTTCTTTTCCTTTTCCTTCCTTCTAGTTTTCCTTTCTTTTTTCCCCCAAACAAACACATATATATATAATAAATATAACTTAACAAATATCTCGAAATATCTAAAATATCTCAAATCTAGATATTTGTTAAATTACCATTTCACCCGTAACGCATTAAATTCTCCGCCAAGGATTCACCGCAGTTAATTTCAATTTATTTATCGACGATAAATTTTAATTGGCATCAAAATATCCTTTTGATTATAAAACTCCCAAATATTATTAACTTTGGCTTAAAAGTCTCCGAGCCAAAAATCCAAAATACACCAAAAATACATAAAAGGGTACTTAAAAATTATGGGTCTTACATTACTTCCCCCCTAAAATTAGTGTCGTCCTCGAAACTATGCATCGATAAATAACTGTGGGTGTTGTTCTCTCATCTTGCTCTCCAATTCCCAAGTCGCATCTCCAGTAATTGGGTTCCAAATTACCTTGACCAATGAAACATCCTTGGTCCTCAATCGCTTGATCTTCCGGTCATCAATTCTCACCGGTGGTACTTCGAACGACAGGTTATCCTTTAGCTGGATTGTGTCTGGTTCGATCACATGAGACGGATCTGTAAGATATTTCCTCAACTGCGACACATGAAACATGTCATGAATATTGGACAGTATCGGAGGTAATGCAATCCGATAAGCAACCGGCCCAATTCGTGCAGAAATCTGATATGGTCCAATGAATTTCGGAGTCAACTTCTTCGATTTCAAGGCTCTACCTACTCCAGTAGTAGGTGTGACTCTCAGAAATACATGGTCACCCTGTTCGAATTCCAAAAGTCTGCGACGCTTGTCCGCGTAACTCTTCTGACGATCTTGTGAAGTCTTCATTTTCTCCTTGATCTTCCTTACTTTAGCTGTGGTCTGTTGCACCATCTCTGGTCCGACAATCATATTCTCACCGTCTTTATACCAACACAAGGGCGTCTGACACTTGCGTCCGTATAAAGCTTCATATGGTGCCATTCCAATACTTGCGTGGAAACTATTGTTGTAAGTGAACTCAATCAACGGAAGTACATCATCCCAACTTCCTCTATCATCTAAAACACATGCTCTCAACAGATCTTCCAAGGACTGATTTGTCCTTTCAGTCTGTCCGTCCGTTTGTGGATGGTAAGCTGAACTCAATCGTAGCTTCGTTCCCAACGCTTCGTGCAATGCTCCCCAAAAATGCGATGTGAACTTCGGATCACGGTCTGATACAATGCTCGATGGTACCCCGTGTAACCTCACAATTTCAGCAATGTAGATCTCCGTTAGCTGATCTACCTTATAGGTGGTCCTTACCGGCAAAAAGTGAGCAGATTTAGTCAGCCGGTCCACTATCACCCATATAGAATCATTCTTCCTCCTTGTCTTTGGTAATCCGGTTATAAAATCCATGGAAATGCTGTCCCACTTCCATTCAGGTATATCTAAAGGTTGCAACATTCCAGCAGGTCGCTGATGTTCCACCTTCGCTTTCTGACAAGTTAGACAAGTGGATACATATTCCGCCACATGTTTCTTCATTCCTGGGTTTACGACTTACGTTCCTGAGGGGATTGTGTTTGTCCGTGAGAGACTGCACATGTATTTGTCCGTGAGAGACTACACCCTGTTAAATTGTGAATTGTTGGTTCATTTGGTATGTGTAGTAATTGTGTTATAAGTGTTATGTTTTGGAATTTGGTGATAACATGTTGGATTGCTATACCATTTTGAAACCCATGATGTTGTATTAATTGTGTTATAAATGTTAAGTGTTATGTTTTGGAATTTGGTGATAACATGTTTGCTTGCAATACTATTTCGAAACTAATGATGTTGTAGCGATTGCGTTATCAGTGCTAAGTGTTGTGAACTTGATTAGGAATGACTTGAGTAAATGCATGAATTTTTGGAAAAACGATCAGGGAAATCGATTTCCCAATCGATTGGATGAGTTGCAGGAAGTTCACTATTTTAACCTAATCGATTTGCCAATCGATTGTATAAATATGTCTTTCAAAATCTTTTAAGAAATCGATTTGGAAATCGATTGGCAGAGAGGCAGGAACTCAGCAAAACTGCCAAAATCGATTTGGAAATCGATTTGGCAACCCAGGGGCTCATCAAAACTGACAAAATCGACTTAGAAATCGATTTGGTCATGCAGAAACTCAGCAGAACTGACCAAATCGATTTGGCAATCGATTGGCTTAGCAAAAGTACTTAATTTGAGTTAGATAATCGATTGCTCAATTGATTTATCAATGCTTTGGTCAGTTATGTGTTACTTGATGGTTTGAGAACGTCATTTTGAGTTCATTGTTAATTGGCAAGCATTATATGAACTTTTAGCAGATGGAAAATCCTTTTAAGGTGCATGCTTAGTTGAAAGGTTATTTTTTGCATTTAAAACTTAAATGTTATGTGTTATCTGTTAATTTCGGTTGGTGACCCTTTACAATTATTGTGGAAATCTGGGCTTTGCCCTCAGATGAGAGTCAGGACGATCCTACCGGTTCGTACCCTACGGACGGGAATGGAGATGGGAACGCTTGACTGCAGCTACGTTAGGAGGATCTCACGGGGCGCGTGGAGATCACTCAGGGTGTATAGTTTTTGGTAGGATGATCAGATTAGGTTGATGTATAGGGACTAGACGTCCTACTTTTTGGGTTGGAGTATTTTGATTTGGAAAACTGTACTTATACTAATATTGTCAGTTTGACATCTTATTTGAATGGGTCCCATGTACCATTTGTTGTTGTGTAAATGCTTTGGATTTATATTTGGAGAAACTTTTCCGCTGCTTGTAAATTATAATGACTCAATTATTTATCCAAAGGCATTTCCTCGTTTATTTCTCTATTTTAGTTTAATTTCTTTTATAAAAAAAAATACACCCTCGCTTTGAAAAACGGGGCGTTACATTGTGGTATCAGAGCTTTGGTTTGGTTTTCTTTGGATGCTGTGGAACCTTGATTATAGATTGTAGGTCAACCTATAGGTTGAGAGTTGTTATCTGATCATGCGTCGGTTTAGGTGGCTTGAGTTGTCAAGTCCAATATAATTATTATGTGTTGATGTGGTCGGAAGTTAGTTTGGAATTATTTGAAGTAGTGTTAAGACTCTACTTGATGATGGTTTTATAGGAAAACCATGCCGCCAAGAAGGAATGACGCTCCGAGAGCCAACGCTAATAGGAATGATCAAATGGCAGAGGCTATGAATAACATGGCTGCTTCTGTTGTTGCACAGACTGCTGCCAAGACTCAACGTGATCTTGAAAAGAGGGGAAGAGAGATCCGTGCTGCAGAGTCAAGAGGGTTAGAAGACTTTCGTCGCAACAATCCTCCTAAGTTTAAGGGGGATGAGAATTCAGAGAAGGCGGGAGTGAAGGTCAGCTATGCCACTTATATGCTGTTGGGGGATGCTGAGTACTGGTGGAGGAGTGCAAGGTTATTGATGGGAGCAGCACACGAGGAGGTGAACTGGGAATCATTCAAAAGGAAGTTTTTAGACAAATACTTCTCGATGAGTACCAGGACTAAACTGGGTGATGATTTTCTGAAACTTCACCAGGGGAGCATGATCGTGGGCGAATATGCTGCTAAGTTTGAATTGCTATCGAGGCATTTCAGGTTCTTCCCTGAAGAAATTGATGAACCATTCATGTGTCATCGTTTCCAAGACGGACTGAAATATGAGATTCAAGACTCCGTCTTACCCTTGAGAATCCAACATTTCCAATCCCTTGTGGAAAAATGTAGGGAAGTTGAGGATATGAAGAATAAGAGAGCTAGCCGAGGAGGGAATTTTAGTGCAGGAGGGCCTAGTCGGGTGAATTACTAGAACAACAAGGGGAAACAAGTTGCTAAACCCTACGATCGACCACGAACTAACAACAGTGGGCAGAATCGCCCGGGAAACCAGAATTTCGGGAGACAATTGGGACGAGGGGTTCGATGTTTCCGTTGTGGAGAAGAGGGACATTATGCTAACACTTGTACCCCTAATACTCTCACATGCTACACTTGTCAGAAGCCATGACACACGGCGAAGGATTGCCCGGCTCCAAAGGCGGAACCAGTTGTGAATGTAGCTAGAGCTACCCGTCCTACTGCTAGAGGACGCATTTATTGTGTGAGTGCTGAAGAGGGAAATCCATCTGGTAATCTGATTCAACGTGACTGTGAGATTGCAGGTAACACTCTAACTGCACTCTTTGATTCTGGGGCAACCCATTCCTTCATTGCTATGGACTGTGTGAATCGCTTGAAGTTATCTGTGTCTGCTTTACCTTTTGATTTGGTTGTTTCCACACCTGCTAAGACTTTGACAGTAAATTCTGCATGTTTACATTGTCAAATAACTATTCAGGATAGGAATTTCTTGGTTAATTTATTTGTTTACCGCTACAATCACTCGAGGTCATCCTCGGTATGGATTGGATGTCTTACCATTAT
>NW_027336956.1:2716-3898 GCF_000331145.2 Cicer arietinum | reverse complement strand
ATATATCAATCCATTTTAGTCAGGTGGTACGAAAATCTCCCTAAATTTCCAGATGAAATCGAGTACCAAGAGACTTTTATAGCATTCTTCTCCTAAATTTATAAATGTGTTTCGGGTTCCACATCAGATTTCAAACACTAGCCATTGATTTGTTCGAAAATACGGATTTCGGTCCATTTTTGTCGGGTAGTACGAAAATCGTTAAAAAGTCCAGATGAAATCGAGGAACGAGAGACCCTTATAGCATTCTTTTCCTAAATATATAACATTGTTTCTGATTCCGCATCAGATTTCAAACACTAGCCATCGTCTAGTCGGAAAATACAGATTTTGGTCCCTTTTTTCAAGGGGTACAAAACTCGCCCGAAAAGTCAAAATGAATAGCTTCTTATAGCATTCTTCTTCGAAATTTATAACTGTGTTTTGCTTTCCGCGTCAGATTTCAAACAATAGCTATCATCATGTTCGAAAATACGGATTTTGGTCCATTTTAGTCAAGTGGTACGAAAATCGCCCGAAAAGTCTAGATGAAATAGACGACGGGAGACCCTTATAGCATTCTTCTCCAAAATTTATAACTATGTTTCGGGTTCCGAATCAAATATCAAACACTAGCCCTCATTTGGCCCCAAAATACAAATTTCGTCCATTTTTGTCACTTGGTACGAAAATCATCTGAAAAGTCCAGATCAAATCGAGGACTGAGAAAACCTTATAGCATTTGGGTTCCGCATCAAATTTAAAACACTAGCAATCGTCTAGTCCAAAAATACAGATATCGATCCATTTTAGTCAAGTGGTACAAAAATCGCCCAAAATGTCCATATGAAATCGAGGACCAGGAGACTCTTATAGCATTCTTCTCCTAAATTTATAACTGTGTTTCAGGTTCCGCATCAAATTTCAAACAATATCCATTATAAGAAGAATGCTATAAGGGTCTCTCGTTCCTCGATATCTTCTTGACTTTTCGGGCGAATTTTGTACCCCTCGACAAAAAGGACCAAAATCTGTATTTTAAGAATAGACGATGGCTAGTGTTTGAAATCTGACGCGGAACCCGAATAACTGCTATAAATTTAGTAGAAGAATGCTATGAGGGTGTCTCGGTCCTCGATTTCATCTGGACTTTTCAGCGATTTTCTTAATACACGACAAAAATGGACTGAAATCCGTATTTTC